>NW_024543061.1:88225000-88497500 GCF_018167655.1 Microtus oregoni
ATGCTATTTTGGGTAGACTATTTTAACTGGAAGAAAAAAATCTCTGGATGCTAATTTTATTATAAATTCTAGGGTCTCTTGCCTTTCAATCAGTTTAAATCAAGAGATATAGACTATCCCTATTTACCTCAGAATAGCCTATATGGTAAATAGCACTCTTGAGCCAATTTTGGAAGGTAGTTTTAAAAAATGATAAAACTTTGAAGGAGAAACTACCCAGAGAAGAGGGAAAAACAGAATATGACTCCAAGGTCTTAAATCTCAAATGTGGTTGCTCCAATACTGAGGGGACTTAAGAGAGCCTTCATCCGGCAACTGATGGAAACAGAGGCAGAGACCTACATTGGAGCACTGGACTGAGCTCCCAAAGTCTAGTTGAAGAGTGGAAGGAATGAGAATATGAGCGAGGAGGTCAAGACCATGATGGAACCCACTGAAACAGTTTGCCTGAGCTAATGGAAGCTCTCTGACTCCAGCCGGACTGGGAAGGAGCAAGCATAGGACCAAACTAGTCCCTCTGAATATGGTTGACAGTTGCGTGGCTGGGAAAGACTGAGAGGCCACTAACAGTGGCACCAGGACTTATCCCTACTGCATGTACTGGCTTTTTGGGATCTCATCTCTTTGTATGTATACCCTGCTCAGCCTGGATATAGCAGGGAGGACCTTGGACCTTCCACAGGGCAATGTGCCTTCCCTCTCTGAGGGTTAGATAGGGGTGGAGTGGGAGGGTATATGGACGGAATGGGAGGAGGGGAGGGATTAGAAACTTGGATTGGTATTTTTTTAAAAAATCTAATAAATTAGAAATAATCTCAAATGTGATCCCAGAAATAAGAATGGAATTGCATATTGCCATTGTGACCAATATGCATTTTCCAATGGGTGAGGGAACAGGAAAATTAACTATGAATGATGAGCTGAATGAAGAATGACTGAATGAGTAAATGAATGAATGAATGAATGTCGGAGCTTGACATGAACAGTGATAAGAAGACACAATGTATATACACGGATCTAATTGGAGGCCATGGCCAGAGGGCTTTGTGTCCTGAGGCGGTTTCCACAGTATGGTGTGTCTGAATGAGCCCTCCGTGAGCTTCCAATCTGACAGCAATGGACAATGTATAGACCCTAGCTGCTGTCCCCTCTAGGGCATTTCAAATGTGTCATGGGGGCTAACTTGGTCATGGGAAAAGTCTGGAGCTGAGGTGTCAGATGGAAGTCCCCTGTGCCACCGTGCAGTCATGAGCATGTGACAAGATGCAGTAACACGAAGAGACTGCAGGGAGAGTGAGCAGCAAGATTCCCAGTCCAGAGATCGCCCGCCTGGAGCCGGGGCCACTCTGGAAACCACTGGGTCCTTTCAGCTAGGACCTGGATGCTCAAAGCCCCGCTGATGTGTTCTGGGTGACACAGCTCTTGATGAGATTTCCCTGCACCCGCTCTTCACCCTCTCACCGCCAACATCTTAAAGAACTTGTTCTCTTTTATCTTTCTTATTTAGTAAACACAGCAATGCCTCATCAAAAAAGATAAAAATTTTTACCAGTCAAAAATATATTTTTCTTTTCTTATTAGTGGAAAGCTAGAAATATTAATTTCTTACAATGATATTCTTCAGAAAAGGTTGTGCATTTTTTTTTTTTGAGACAGGGACTTGCTATGTGACCCCGGAAGATCTGGAACACATTACAAAGCCCAGGCTAACCCTGAACCCACAGCCTGGCATTTTCTCTCCTCAGCCTGTTGAGTGTTAGGATTACAGGGCTGCTCTATTTCAGAAAGTTTCTTAACAAGGGTGAGAAAAGCATTTAAAAATCCCACTCAGGATGCTCACCCCTGCATTGAACACAGCATCGCTTACCTGCAATCAACTTGTTAAAAACAAAAGCAGCCAAGGTAATATAGTAAACGATAAATATCATGAAATTCTTATTTTCCTTCTCTTATTTTCTTTTGGACAGGCTCCTGGAAATCATACACCTCTAAGGGGTCCAGAGTGGTCTGTCTACATACACACAAACGGGGTGATCAAGTCCATCCATCTATCCATCCCAGACACTCGTCTTGCCATTGTGTTGGAAACATTCCGATCTTCCCTACCAGCTATTTTGAAATATCCAGTTGTGGCCAACCACAGGTGTGACCGTGCTAGAGACATTGTCCCATGGAAAGTACCAACAACCCTGTTTCCAATCTCCCTCCCTCCACACTTTCCTTCATGTAAATCCTAACAGCTCATAGAGTTCCATCCTGGGCTCGTATTTCTACTCTTAAATGAGGAAGAAACTCATGTAGCAAAGAAGACCAGACTCAAGCAGCAAAGGTGTCCTAGTCACAAAGAAACCGTGACGCTCTGGAGTGCGACAATCAGGAGGGCAGCCACAGCACAGCCACTTCCCTGCGTCCTCAGGATTTTCCTAACGCGCACCGCGCTGACATTTGGGTAGTGTCATCAACTACGGGAACAAGGAAATCGCAATGCCTGATGAGGGCTGGAGGAACGTGCATTTGGAGGATTTCTGGAGTCACAGTTTGAGTGTGAACTATTTCTCACAGGCCCGTAGATGGAAGGTTTGGATCCCAGGTGGTGGTGCCACTGGAGGTTCTAGAATCTTTAGGAGGTAGGGTTTAGTTGTAAGTAGGTCACCCAAGACTTGACTTTGCAGGTCACACCTGGCGCCCAGTTCCTTCCTGGCTCTCTGCTCCCTGGTCACCAAACAATGAAGAACCTTCTCTGGCATGAACATCCCACCCTGCCCTGAGTGTCTGTGTGTGTATAGAATCATTCAGGACTGCCCCTCTGATACCATGAACCCTCATGCTTCTCTTGGGTATTTTGGTATTTTTACATTTTTTCCTCTCCTTCTTTTTTCTTTTCTTCCTTCTTCTCCTTTTTCTCTTTGAGCTGACGAACAGCATATTACTATGGTGATGACCCCAAATTCCTGGCAAAAAGGAATCCCTACCACTTCAGCCTCCCAGGAAGGTAGGAGTTCAGGTATACTCCACTGTACCTAACGTGAGATAGATGCTGTTGTAAAATCACCAGATAAAATATATAGCCAGTTAAATTTAAAATTCAGATCATTTTGTTATAATTACTGTCCACGCAACGTGTGCTAATTGTCTGAAAACCAACATTAACTGGGTGTCTAGACTCACTTCGGTTTCTCTGATGATAAAATCCCCAAACCAAAAGGAATTTAGGTAATAAAGGAGTTTATTTCAGCTATTATTCCAGTTTATAGTGCGTTTTTGTGGGGAAGTCAAGGAGGAAATGTCAACAGCTAGTCTTGTCATGTCCGCACTCAAGCGCAGAAAACGATGACCGCACCTCCATCTGACCCGCTTCCTCCCTTCCATGTAGTCCAGGACGCCCTGCCTAGCATCCATCTGACCCGCTTCCTCCCTTCCATGTAGTCCAGGACGCCCTGCCTAGGAAACAGAACCACCCACACCGACCCAGCAAGGCCAAGAACCACACTGGGTGTCCCTTTTATGTTTTCTTTGTGTGTTCTGTTGTGTTATATTTTGAGACGGGGTCTACTGTGTAGTCTTCCATCGGCCTGGAACTCACTCTGTAGATCAGGCTGGCCTCTAGCCTGGAGATTCACCTTCCTCTGTCTCCTGAGCCCTGGAATTAATGTGTCCACCACCACACCGGCTGCGTTTTATTTGCTAAATGTCGATGTTTTATCTTGGCCCTTCAATGACTAATATAACTCCGTGAAATAATAGCCTGTAATCCATTAAGTTTAATAAAATATACCTGGCATACCTAGCGTTGAAAAGAGATTAAATGGCTAGCTAGGTCTCTTCCCCAGCTTTCAATGCAATGGTTAGTGTTGCTTTCTGGGTAATACGCGCCACTTATGTGTTGTATAGATGATGTGAGTGGCTAAGTCACACGCCCCATTTCCGTACGGAAAAACATCCAGCAGCCATCACTCTAGTGCAGACTGCAGTGTCTCTGACTTGTATACAGTCCAGCTTCAGAGAGGGGAAAAATGGATTCCCTGAAAGAGGTTGACAGCAACTACATTTTCATCTTCCTTGGAAAAGCCCACAGGCACTTGGCTCTGACACTATCCTGTGGACACACAGATACACACACATGCACATGCACAAACACACATGCACGCACACACAAACACACACATGCACACTCACACACGCACACACGCGCACATGCACACACTCACACACATGCATGCACACACAAACACGCACACACTCACACACATGCACACACATGCATGCATATGCACACACATGCATGCACACATACACCCGCACACACGTACACGTACACACACATGCATACACACACATGCACACACACGCACACACGCACAAACACACCACATTCTTTATTTCTTTTACAATCAAGTTCTGTGCTATTTTTATCTGAAAGATGAAATGGTAGGTTCCCTCTGGGCACAAAGACAGGTATTTGCTGGGACCCTGTCATTAGCGTCCCCGCTGTGCTGAGTGGCCCCAGCCTCACAGGGGTTTCCACCCTGTGAAACCTGATGGATGAGTTGACAGGCCTTTCCAGACCCGGGCAGCTGCAGTGTGAGCTCGAGGCCTGGAAACAATAAAAGCGTGATTTTCTGAGAGATTTACCTGCAGAAGAGCCAGGAACATAAACGTTCTTTCTGTTTTCCACCTTAAGCCTCTTCTCTCCTCCTAGTCTCCGGAGGGGATGTGGGGAGCTGTATCCTGTCAGGTTAATTGAGGGTGACATAAAATGTAATTGTAGCAGCCGCTGCTGCGTTGGCTGCAAGGGAGCAGTGAGCAGGTGGAAGCCTCACATTGGGAAGGGCAGAGGCGAAGACTGCAGGGTTCGGAGCTGTCAGCTGTTTGCTGTTGAACATCGGGCAAGCGTCCAGGCGACATCTGACAAGGGACAGATCTGCATCCAACAGGGTCTGAGAATCTGCAGAATAATCTTCTTGATTCCCTGAGTTCAGGTCAGAAACTACAGTCCGTCTTGAGCACAGCCCAGCATGGCTCTCAAAGGGCTACTCCTAAAACTGGGTGTTTCCAAGTCACAGAGCAGGAAGGAAGTATATACTGCACCAAGTGCCTTCACAGAGCTTAAAGAAAGAGGATTAGGGGCCTCCAGTATCTTAGCTTTCCAAACTGGTGTGGAGCAGCCATCAGTGGCCCAGGCTGGAGAGTGCATCCCATCCATGGTGTGCTAGATGCTGTATCATTTCATATGGCCAGAACCATCCTTCCTGTCCAGCCTTGTCATGTCTTCTTGGCTAATCTAGCAATCTTATAATAATTTGCTTGCAAGTTCATCCTATTACCCATAATTCTTCCAAATGTTGAATCAACATTAATTCAACTCTATTAATAGCCCCAGAAAATAGAGTCAGATAGCACTGCAGAGTGGACACCAGCCTCCTTATAAGAAGCAATTGTATTTTTTCTGGGTTGAAAATTTTAATGTAATGTATGTGATGCCATGCTATGATGAAAAGCTGGCTATAACTTCCTGCCTGCAGGCAAGACTGTCACCACAAAAGAAGGTTGCTGTCTCTCTCTCAGAAGTTATAAGGCTTGATTAAGCTCACAGTCAACAACAGTAGGAAAGCACAAACATGGGGAAGAAGATAGAAGAAGAAAAAGAATTTGTCTAGAACTTCAAGGGACAGGGAGACTCCTGAGTCTGAGGAAACAGATGTTTGACCCTGGCCTTCTGAAGTCAAAGGTCTGTACTAGTTGACACTTAAATACCTTAAATTCTTTAGTTCTTCCCAAAGGCTCAGGAGGTAAAAGGACACAGGAAGAAAGGTACACAGATGCCAGGGGAAACATTCAGGGTACTGTAGCCGTCACAACCCCAGCAAACCCAGTGGCTAAAGCATAGAGTGGCAAGCAGTGTCACCCTGGGTACAAGACTAAAAACAGAACCTGGCTTAGGATGAGGGTAGAAGTCAAAGACATCACCACTTCCTGATTCAAACTGGAACATTCTCCAACATTCTCCATGGAGCTCAGACCCACACCTTGGCCTAGTTATTGGTCTCCAGGGAACAAAGTATTAAACAGCATCTACTTGACTGGTTTGAAACAATGAGAAATCCATCTGGGGACGTCTTTCTCAGCCAGCAAGAAATGCGAGAACAAGATGGCCACCAAGCAGAAGAGAACGGACTTCAGGGGTCCTGGCTGTGTGTCAAGAGCTAAGAAAACTCATGAACCTTGGCCAGATGTTGCCAGGTCTTTCCAGAAAGAATCTCCAGTTGCGCTGGCTCATCTTCCCGTCTCTACCTAGCTTTCCTCCAGGCATTCGCTGGTACCCAAGGTGCTTTGTGGACCGATCACCCCTTTAAATGACTTTCAGGGGGTGACTTTCTGTTCCAAGGATGAGTGAACTTGTCCATGAGTTACATGTAGCTTTACAGTTGTCACTAATCCCTTTGCTTTCCAGCCCTCCGCCAATCATTGTACCTCATCTGTGGACTCCATTAATGAGCCATTGGCTCCCTCTTCCAGATCACTGTAGAGATGTCAGATTGTGTCCGGACCCAGCACCAGCTCCTGCGGCACGCTGTTGGCTGCCCCAGCAGGAGGCACCTATCGTTCACTCTCTTGCATGTGTGTTGAGGAATATTTGTGTACACTGTGAAGAGATGTCTTTGCCAAGGTGCCTTCTGATTGGTTTAATGAAGAGTTGAATGGCCAATAGATAGGAAGGAGAGGATAGGTAGAATCTCTAGAGAGAGAGAGAGAGGTAGAGGAGGAGGAATCTAGGTGCACAAATTATGCCAGGGAGACACTGAATGACTCCGATATACAGTAGAAAGTAGAGGTAACTGAGCCACGAGGCAGAGCATGAATCAATAAAATCAGGTTAATTTAAGTTATAGGAGCTAGTGGGACAAGCCCAAGGTAAGGCCAAGCTTTCATAATTAATAACAAGTCTCTGTGTTGTTATTTGGGGGCCGGCGATCCAAAGATAGTAGAACAAGAAAGTGTGCTACATATGTGCCTTCATCATCCCAAACCAATTTTAAACTATTTTGCCAGAGACAGTTCTGAGGGTTTTGTTATCAATACATTCCCCTGGAAAGTCTAATGATCACAGAATCAGCACAGGAAGCCTTAAGATGCAGCATAGCCTATGAGGCCATGAAATCACAGCTTCCATTGAGAAAATAATGCAATCTCACCCACCCTTTGGTGTGTGTGTGTGTGTGTGTGTGTGTGAGCGCGCGCGCACGCGTGTACAATATATGGGAGTTTATATGCACGCGGAGGTCAGAGGTCAACGCTGAGTGTCTTCTTTAATCACGCCACACCTTCATTTTTGAGACAAAGTCTCTCGTGTTGAACCTAGGACTCTCCTGGTTTAGCTGGACTGGCCAGTAAACCACAGGGAAGTCCTTTCTCTGCCTCCCTAGTGTGGAGACTACAAGAGCAGACCACCCCTCCAAGCGTCTATGCTGCACACTGGAAGTCTCAACTCAAGTCCTTAGGGTTACATAGAAAGCAGTTTGCTGACTGAGCCATCATCTCCCAAGCTTTCTCATCCATTTTTGTCAATGGATAAATTGAAGGATAGCAATGTTCTGTTCTGTTGGAATCCCATCCTTGCCAGGTCTCCAGCACCCCACTTGTCCTTCTGCCTGATGTGGGGCACACCTGTAGCCCAAGTGCTGGGCAAGAAGAAGCAGGTATGGGTACCTAAGCTTTTTGGCCAGCCAGTCTGGCCTAACCAGTGAACTCTGGGTTTGGTGAAAGATTCTGCCTCTCAAACACGGTGGATTTATCTAGATGGTCCTCTGGCTTTCACGAGCACACACACACACACACACACACACACACACACACATATATATGGGCTGGACATGGCAGTGCATGTCTGGAGTTCAGGGCTGACCTGGACTACATACTGAGTCTGAGGCATGTCTGGGCCAGAGACCTCTTGGAAACAAATAATAGCAAAAGGCCCAAGAAAGAATCAGTTGAGTCTACCTAAGGAGTTCTGGTGTTAGTGCCCATCCTAGTTCAAGATGAGAGCATAATGACACAGTAGATTCTACTTCGTTCCACTGAGAGTGATCTGGGGGGACATGGAGCTACACACTCTTGCAGCACTGACGTGATGCCTAGGAGATCTGTAGACAAACAGCTGCGTTCTCCTGGCTCTGGGCAAACCGAGGCTCACACGGTGAAGTAAGTACAGACCTTGTGATGTTTGTTTCTCTCACGCCACATCAGAATAAAAAACTAGATATTCAAAAGATTGCCGCATACCTTGGCTCATGTGGGAAACCAAAACACAATAGAGTATAATCGCTTTGTGAAAACTAGAAATGCATTGCTTACAGTTCTGGAGGTCGAGAAGACCAGGAGGAAGGCGCAGCTGAGTCAATGTGTGGAGAGGTTTGCTCTCTGCTTCCAAATGGTGCCTTCTAGAGGAGCACCCACGTGGTGGTGACGGGCTCCTTCAGTCCTTCATAAGGGCGCTCTCCAGCCCATGGGGGTGCAGGCTTCATGACCCGGTCAACTTTCAACATATTGGTTTTGGAGGGAAACAAGTAGGAAGACCATAGCACTCAAAAAAAATAAAGGAAGGAAGGGAGGGAGGGAGGGAGGGAGGGAGGGAGGAAGGGAAGAAGGGAGGAAGGAAGGGGGAAGAAGGAAGGGAGAAAAGAAAGAAAAGAAAAAATTGGACTAAGATGCAAATGTCTGGTAAATACCCTAGGAACTAGCTTCTAAGAAAGCCAGCCATTCCTAAAAACACAAACCGTGCCCAATGGCTTTCAGGAAGAAGAAGGAAAAGAGGCTGGGGATGTTTGGGATGCAGAGTTAACTTCAAAATATTTAAAATGAGCTCTGATGGAAAGCCCACAGAAACAGAGGTGGGTGCATCAACCGTCTCTGTTCCCTTTGGACATGTTTTCCTCTCTGTTAGGAAAAAATAGGCCTAAGTCTCCCCTTGTAAAATACAGAAAATAATATCATCCGCCCTGCTTTTGATTGTCACACATAGCAAGATATTTGAAAGCAAATTGAAAATGAAGAGATTTAAGTGGAACTCTTGATTCTCGGTACTAAAGTCTAAAGACTGGAGGCAGTCAGGGCAGACACAAAGAATAAGAACTTTAGAATCAGTCAAGGTAAAAGTTAGATACTAACTCTGCTTCCATCCTGGAACAGACAACGTCAGGGTTTCTATGCTGCGGTTGCCAGGTCTGTGACCACTTGCCTGTGTGTGTGTGAGTGTGCGCATGAAGTTGTAAGAGGGATAGAAAGGTTAAGCCACCTTGCTCATGATACACTGGATGGAAGCAGACTCTCAGCACAGGCAATGCTAAGAATGAAGTTTTCTCAGGATCAAGAGTAAAATACTTTTGTAGAGAACAGAGCCAGCATGTTAGAGACTTTGAGGAAAACAAGGACAAAGGCAGTGATGGCATAAGACCATAGAAGGGAAACTGGAAAAAGGTTTCCCCAGAGCTGAGTTCCCAGTGCCTCAGTGTGGGGCAGAGCTCAGAGCAGAGTGAACCTGTGTTACCCTGAGTTTGCTGGTCTTCCCCATGCTATGAAAGTAAAACAAAACAGAGTTGGAGTATTCGGACTTTCAGGAGTCGCTCAGGGTTGTGCCTTGGTCTCTGAAGTTGATATGTGAGTTTCTGTAGTGACCATTATTAATCTGTTGCCTCTCAGCTCTGAATTTATCCTCTGTATTTAGTGTTATGATGCTGGGTCTGTGGTTTGCAAACACCTCTCCTCTGCCAAGTGAGTCTATCATAGGCCATCTGCTCGAGCGGTCCTAGAGGAAGAATGGGAGGCAAGGAGGGGGGAAAAATTTCTCCTCCTCTTCCTCCTCCTCCTCTTCCTCTTCCTCCTCCTCCTCTTCCTCCTCCTCCTCCCTTGGGCATCCTACCTGTTGTCTTGTCCTTGGGCATCTCCTTAGGGATGCATCCTCTCCTAGCCATGACAGTTCTTTCTTGCAGAGTAGTTAAATCCAGTTTGACATTCTTGTAGATTCACCAGATACCTGCACTAGCTAACCAAACCCTGCTGTCCCATAGGGGTCTGTGAGCTGGGGCTTGCAGAGCCAGCAGAGGGTCCAGTATAGCCTGTGGAATACTGTTACTTCTCCTCAGTGTTGTCTTGAACTGGTCCCCTTGGCTGTGGCAAAACACAAATTGCCAACATTAAAAAGACATGTTTAAATCAGAAAAGGAACAATGAAGATTTTCAAAGGTAACAAAATGTTTTAGAACTTTTTAAACCATTGACAAAGCCAGCATTAGAAATAATAAATAAAATTACCAAAGTCATGGGATCAAGGTTAGAACAAGTTGAGTGTCAGTCATTCAAAAATCTGAAATCTAAAATGCTCCAAATTCCAAACCTTTCTGAGCACTGATATGATACCCTATGTGCCAAATTCCAAACTGACCCCATCTAACTTGGTCACAGTCAGATCGTAGATGTACCAGAAATATTGTATGAAATTACTTTCAGGCAATCTGATTGAAGCATAAATGAATTTTGTGTTCAAATTGGAGTCCCATCCCCCAAACATTTCAACATCAAATGTTCCAGAATCAAAAACTCGTGCAGTTCTAGGCATTTGAGAGGAAAGACATCCAAACGCTCTACAAAAATCAATCATTTCAATTTTTTCTTCTGGTTTTTTTTTGGGGGGGGGTGACAGAGTTTCTCTGTGTACTGTCCTAAAACTCGCTTTGTAGACCAGGCTGGCCTCGAACTCACTGCAACCCACCTGCCTCTGCCACCCAAGTGCTGAGGTTAAAGGCGTGAGCCACCACCACCTGGCTCATTTTCATTTTTAAAGGACATGTTTTATTTTTAATTATGCGTATGAGTGTGTGTCTGTGGGGTGAGCATGTGCACATGAACTTGGTGAATAGATCTGGCAAAGATGCTGGTGAGAGAAATGTCAGAGTTCAGACTTTCCTTGCCAATAAAATTAAATTGATGGGCAGACTTCAAGCAGGTTGTATTCTGAAATATATCTAACATAATTCATACCAGGTGATACTGACTAGCCATCGTGAGTCACTTTCCTAAGATTAAACCTAAACCACAAAGCATAAAAAACAAAAGCTTTTATTTAGCCCATCTTCTTCTCACCACACCACCATTTAAAAATGTTACTTGTTCCAGACCCTGAAAGTTCCAGTAATTGCTATCTTTTGAGTTAGCTAGCTTTCTGTTACCATAACAAATACCTAAGATACATCCACTTATGAAGTGGAGAGGACTCACGGCGCTGGAAGTCTCAGTCCACAGTCAGTTGCCCCACCGCTGGTGGCTGTAGTGAGGAAACACTCACGGAACACCAGTGGAACAAAGTCATTCACTGTGAGGACAGGACAGGAATGAAAACAGACGGGACAAGGTTAGGAGTCTACTGTCTTCTAATGAGCTCCGGTCCAGAGGACCCTACAAGGCTCCGCTCTTGAAACTGCCACCACCTCCTACTAGCCCCACTCCGAGTAACAAGTCTCAGATACAAATCGTAACACATGTTAACTTCTAGGGCAGAAGGACAATGTGACAGATATATGACTTTGTCTCCAGAGCTGCTTGTCACACCTTGCCTGAATATGAAAGCAGAATTCCTCTCCCTCCAGCCTGCCCAGCTCTGCCTGCTGGGTAAGAAAGCTCTTAGTAAGAAATGACACCTCTGGATAACTGGAGTGCTCGGCCTCAGAAATTTATAAGGAAGCTGTAGATGTGTTTCAAGTGACCCTAAGGAGAAAGGTCCTTTGTTGATTGTAGGAAGAAGAACTTTTCACACATCCCAACCACACCACCACAAACCCCAACCAGGCCACCACACAAACCCAACCACGCCAGCCCACAACCCAACCACGTCACCACACACACACCCCAGCCATAACAGCACAAAGTCCAAACCACACAAGCACACCCCCAAACCATGTGAGCACAACCCAACCATTTACCACACAGCCCTAACCACACCACCACACAAACCCAACCACACCACCACATGGTCCCAAATATATAAATACACCCCTAGCCACACCAACACACAGCCCAGCCACACCAGCCCACAACCCAACCACATCACCACACACACACCCCAAACATAACAGCACACACCCCAACCATGCCAGTATACCCCCAAACCGTGCCACCACGCACCCCAACCACACTCTTAGATACACATTTTTATTTATTAATTAGGCAGCCATCTATCATTCAAAATCCACTCAGAGCAAACACTTAACAAGTCTTTGAGACAAACTTCATTTGCAAAGACTCCCGTTGCACAGGTTGGAAGTAGTGTTTAAATGCTGTCTGTCCTTGTCACATAGCTGTCATTTTAATTACTTTTCAATCTTGTAGTTTACCCATTGTAGTGTTCTAGAATTTTCTCCAATCTCTGAGGTAGGTGTAAAACCTCTCGAGCCTCTGATTTAAATCTAATTATCAGTCATGTTGTTGATTAAGTTGATGATTGTGTCAGTGGATTTGTAGAATGATTTAGTACTTCTTTGCGGGTGTGTGTTCAAGCACGTGTACATGTGGGTACACACAGATGCAGTTGTCTGTGCTGTGTGTGTGCTTGTGTGTATCTATGTGTGCGTTTATGTGTGTGTCTATGCTGTGTTTGCTTATGTGTGTGTCTTTGTGTGTGTGTGCTTATGTGTGTCTATGTGTGTGTGTTTATGTGTGTGTCTATGCTGTGTTTGCTTATGTGTCTTTGTGTGTGTGCTTATGTGTATCTATGTGTGTGTGCTTATGTGTGTGTCTGTGTGTGTGCTTATGTGTGTGTGCTTGTGTGTATCTATGTGTGTGTGCTTATGTGTGTCTATGTGTGTGTGCTTATGTGTGTGTGCTTGTGTGTATCTATGTGTGTGTGCTTATGTGTGTCTATGTGTGTGTGCTTATGTGTGTGTGCTTGTGTGTATCTATGTGTGTGTGCTTATGTGTGTCTATGTGTGTGTGCTTATGTGTGTGTGCTTGTGTGTATCTATGTGTGTGTCTATGCTGTGTTTGCTTATGTGTGTGTCTATGTGTGTGTGTGCTTATGTGTGTGTGCTTGTGTGTATCTATGTGTGTGTCTATGCTGTGTGTGCTTATGTGTGTGTCTATGTGTGTGTGCTTATGTGTGTGTCTATGTTGTGTGTGCTTATGTGTGTGTCTGTGTGTGCGCTTATGTGTGTGTCTATGCTGTGTGTGTGCTTGTGTGTGTCTATGTGTGTGTGCTTATGTGTGTGTCTATGCTGTGTGTGTGCTTGTGTGTGTCTATGTGTGTGTGCTTATGTGTGTGTCTATGCTGTGTGTGTGCTTGTGTGTGTCTATGTGTGTGTGCTTATGTGTGTGTCTATGCTGTGTGTGTGCTTGTGTGTGTCTATGTGTGTGTGTTTATGTGTGTGTCTATGCTGTGTGTGTGCTTGTGTGTATCTATGTGTGTTTATGTGTGTGTCTATGCTGTGTTTGCTTATGTGTGTGTCTTTGTGTGTGTGTGCTTATGTGTGTGTCTATGCTGTGTGTGCTTATGTGTGTGTCTATGCTGTGTGTGTGCTTGTCTGTGTGCTTGTTCTATGCTGTGTGTGTGCTTGTGTGTGTGTCTATGCTGTGTGTGTGCTTGTGTGTGTGTGTGTGTGTGTGTGTGCTTGTGTGTTTGTGCTCATGGGAGCTGGAGGACAGCCTTGGGTGTCATTCCTCAAGCTCCAGCCACTTTTTGTTTTTCAAGACAGGGTCTCTCATTGGCTTAGAACTTACCAAGTAGGCTAGGCTGGCCAGCAAGGGAGATCCGGAGATTCACTCTCTCCTCCTCCACAGCACTGGAGTCAGATGCTTCTCATTGTAAATCTGGATTCTGGGGATCGAACTCATGTCATTGAGTTTGCAAGGCAAGCACATTCCAGCTCTCCCCAAACTGATATTTTATCCACTGAAGTTAGGTTACCACCCACATGAGTTTCCCATGTATGTGAGGTAGTTTCCTTACCTAAACCAAGAACCGAGATGGGGGGAGTCATTGGCTGTGGGCTGAAGTCATTTTCTCTGCTATTCTTGGAGGAAGACGAGTTTTCCAGCTGTCTTTTGAAAAGAGGAGAGTGGATTTACATTAAAAAATAAGCTTGGCAAAGATATGATTTCAATGGTTATTTGTGGTCTATAATTGAAATGGACTTTGTCATACTGGGACCCCCTCAAAGCCTGCCTAGTGACAGCAAGCGCCCTTTTAAATGGGGTGAAAAAAATAAGCGTATGGGAAAATTGCTCTGTGGGTCAACTGAGCGGCTGACTCCAGCCCCCTTTAGCTTCCTCTGAAACATGTTTTAAGTGCACTTGGGAGTTCAGAATAGGGCCTGTGCACATGACGAGGACTTCTGAAGCTTCTCCTTTCTCAGGCTAAGAGGAGCTTTCAGCCTAGGATCTAAAGACACTGGAGTTGGGCGCAAGGTGAAGGAACACAGTTTCAGCAGGCTCCTCGAGCAGGCAGATTCAGCACCGTTTCTCAGCCACTTCTGGGACTCCCTCGCCCTGAGCCCTGCCTCAAAGTCTCAGAGATGCTCCCAAGAGAGATACCTGGAGGTGAGCAGGGAAACTGGAACTTTCATCGCTGGCCCAAAGAGTTCAGATCTGTGTGACTAAGATTAGTTGAAGCAAAGTATCCCACTGACTTAAGAGACAGCCTTTGGCTATAACAGATCTTGAGAAACAAAATCCCAAGTCAGTTCATCAAAGCCGAAGTCCAGTGGGAGATGCCCTGATTTAAAACATCAAGGAAATTCTGAGGAATGAGATCTTTTCATCCTCAGCCGGTAAGAGAGTAAATTAGAACAACCATCCTGAAAAAGTGAATCAAAATTTAATTGTGCTTAGCATTTGGTTAAGGAGTCTCTCCTCTGGGAACTTGTCTAAGGAGAAGAATCGGGGAGCCTGCAAGGATTGACGCATGGAAGTGTTTGTTGCTACGCTGGCCCTAAAGGCAAGGTGAATGCTTTCTTTGGGTTAATAATTATGGTCCATGGTGAGAAGAAATGTTACAGCCATTGGAAATGAATGACGTGGTTGCACAAGTTTGCATTCCCACCAGCAATGGATGAGTGTACCCCTTACTCCACAACCTCTCCAGCAAAGGCTATCATTGGTGTGTCTGATTTTAGCCATTCTGACAGGTGTAAGATGGTATCTTAAAGTTGTCTTGATCTGCATTTCCCTGATCGCTAAGGAAGTTGAGCATGACCTTAAGTGTCTTTTGGCCATTTGAATTTCTTCTGTTGAGAATTCTCTGTTCAGCTCAGTGCCCCATTTTATAGTTGGGTTGATTAGCATTTTACAGTCTAGTTTCTTGAGTTCTTTATATATTTTGAAGATCAGACCTTTGTCAGTTGCGGGGTTGGTGAAGATCTTCTCCCAGTCAGTGGGTTGCCTTTTTGTCTTAGTGACAGTGTCCTTTGCTTTACAGAAGCTTCTCAGTTTCAGGAGGTCCCATTTACTCAGGAAATTCGGGATCAACTTACCCGTGGACCCAGCAATACCCAAGAGATGCCCTATCATACAACAAAAGTATATGCTCAACTATGTTCATAGCAGCATTGTTTGTAATAGCCAGAACCTGGAAACAACCTAGATGCCCTTCAATGGAAGAATGGATGAAGAAAGTATGGAATATATACATATTAGAGTACTACTCAGCAGTAAGAAACAATGACTTCTTGAATTTTGCATGCAAATGGACGGAAATAGAAAACACTATCCTGAGTGAGGTAAGCCAGACCCAAAAAGAGGAACATGGAATGTACTCACTCATAATTGGTTTCTAGTCATAAATAAAGGACATTGAGCCTATTATTCGTGATCCTAGAGAAGCTAAATAAGAAGGTGAACCCAAAGAAAAACATATAGGCATCCTCCTGGAAATTATCCTTCATCAGGTGATGAAAGGAGACAGAGACAGAGACTCACATTGGAGCACCAGACTGAAATCCCAAGGTCCAAATCAGGAGCAGAAGGAGAGAGAGCATGAGCAAGGAACTCAGGACCGCGAGGGGTGCACCCACACACTGAGACAATGGGGATGTTCTACCGGGAACTCACCAAGGCCAGCTGGCCTGGGTCTGAAAAAAGCATGGGATAAAACCGGACTTGCTGAACATAGCGAACAATGAGGACTACTGAGAACTCAAGAACAATGGCACTGGGTTTTGATCCTACTGCACGTACTGGCTTTGTGGGAGCCTAGGCAGTTTGGATGCTCACCTAACTAGACCTGGAAGGAGGTGGGTGGTCCTTGGACTTCCCACAGGGCAGGGAACCCTGATTGCTCTTCGGGCTGATGAGGGAGGGGGACTTGATTGGGGGATGGGGAGGGAAATGGGAGGCAGTGGCGGGGAGGAGGCAGAAATCTTAAATAAATAATAAAAAATAAAAGAAAATGAATGACGTGGGCTGGGGAGAAGGCACAGTGAGTCCACCGCTAGCCTTGTGAGCACGAGGACCTGAGTGTGGAGCTTCAGCACCGACATACAAACCTGTGAGCAAGAGAGGTATAAATGCATGTGAATCCCTGGGACTCTCTGATCAGACAGCACGGCCAGAATGGTGAACTCCAGGTTAAGTGAAAGACCTTGTCTCAAAACCTTAGAGTAAGAGGGGAAGACAACTGAGGTTGACGGCTGATATCGAGTCACATAGGTGAGTCTCTCTCTCTCTCTCTCTCTCTCTCTCTCTCTCTCTTTCACACACACACACACACACACACACACACACACACTCGAGTCACATGGAGGGATTTATTACCAACACTGAAGAACTTAGGTGTAAGCAGATAGTCTCTGTCAGATCCTGGATCTTGACATTCACAAGACAAGCGGGAAGAAATGAAATTCACACAAGCTGGAGTGAATCCTGTGTGTATTCTCAGTAAGAAAGGTGCCCAAAGGAAGCTTGGCCCTTTGGCCCGGGGCCACATGCACACATCTATGTCTGGAGGATATAGGGCATCTGTCTCTGGCCGACAAGGTGCATCAGCAGGTCGGTGACTATATCCGCCAGTTCTCAAATGGCAGATAATTCCCATTCTCCTTGGGACCCACCCTAAGCATGAATACAAAAGGAGAATTTTGAAAATCTAGTTCATACTCTCCGAAGGGACACAAGGCCAAGTTGTTACAGAGGCCAAGCTGGGGTTCATCACAGGTGAGACTTCTTACAGTCTACCTGTAAATAGGACTATGGTTTGAGAGACCCACGTCCCAGCCCTTGATTATCTAAAGGACTTCATGTGGATTTATTAACTATTTTTATTAATTAATTAATTAATTTTTACATAAAGCTCATACTAAACACGAAGAAATGAAATACAAAGGGTTTAAGAGGCCACCAAGGGCACACAGCTGACTCCGTGAGTACTGCTCACATGAACGTTGCTTGGCTTGCTATAGAGCTGTGAACTGGCACCTGCCATGAAAACCCTGAACCACTGAAAATACTTTGAAAAAATATAATATCTTATTCTATTTACTAAAGAAAGAATGGTGTCAAAAAAAAAAAAAGAAACTAAAGCAAGGTTTCCAGGACAGAGTTGGGTTAAAACATACATTTCAGGGGCAAGATCATAATCCCTCTACAAGTCCAGAAGGAATGCCTGTCAAGTGCACTAATGAGACCAGTAATGAAGCTAAACCAGATCAAATGAGAAATGACTTAAGAACGTTTATATTCTCTGCTGGACAAATTTGTCACCACTATGGACTCGAAGGTGTAGCACGAAATCGAGTTGGTCTTAATAATGAAAACTCACAGTCAGATATTAGGGGGTAAAAGCTGAGATCAGAGAAGCAAAGCAGCCAGCCAGGAGAGTTCTCACCTCTACCAATGCTCAGACTGCACGGAGCTCCTGTTTCCTCCTGCCTTATATTTGTCTCTCTGTCCAGCCATATCACTCCTGTCTCCACCTCCCTAGTGCTGGGATTAAAGGTGTGGGATCCCAAGTGCTGGGATCACCTTTGTGTGACCTCTGTTTCTCTTTTAAGTAGATTCAATCTTGAATAGCTCAGGGTGGCCTTGAACTCACAGAGATCCACTTGCCTCTGTCTCCCCAAGTCCTGGGATTAAAGGTGTGCACCACCATTCCCTGGCCTCTAGTGGCTTAGCTCTGTGCCCTGATCTTCAGGCAAGCTTTGTTTGTTAAAACACAAACAAAATATCACTATAGGAAGGAATCAATGGGTTTGCAATGGGAAGGAAACACTTTCCAATCAGTTTCGATTGGCGACTTGTAACGTGTCTTTGTCAAATGATCATTATCTCTCAGAGGGATTCTGATAACCTTTGACATGAATCTATGCCAAATTCGTTGATTTTCTTGTTCAACTTATTTTTTCAAATTAAATAAAGTTTCTTTATAAGGGTCATTCATTAAATGTCCTAGTTACTTAAAACCATACAGCACCTGTCAAGTTCTCATCTACTCTAAGTGTCTATGACTATGAAGATGAGAAGAAGGTGAATTTTTTGGGGTTTTTTTTTTTGTTTGTTTTTTGTTTTGTTTTTCAAGACAGGGTTTCTCTGTAGCTTTGGTGCCCGTCCCGGAACTAGCTCTTGTAGACCAGGCTGGCCTCGAACTCCCAGAGATCCACCTGCCTCTGCCTCCCGAGTGCTGGGATTAAAGGCATGCTCCACCACTGCCCGGCAGGTAAATGTTTTTAACAATGAAGTTTTATCATGAGAAATTATTATAACTGAGTAAGGAAAAGAAACCAATGGTGGTCCAGCAGTTCAGAGCCCTCTCTGAACAATCCACAAGGATGGAGGTTTGGATCCCTGTAAGTCCAGCTCCATGGTATCAACTGCCCTCCTCTTGACCCCTGCACGTATGAGTACATACACTCACATACATAACACATGCAAAAGTCAGTAAATAGACTCTTTTAAAAGAAATAGTAAAGAATTAAGTTAAAAACTGAGAAAGGGAAAATAGAAAGACCATGATATAGAAAAAGACACACAGGTTAAGCTTAGAAATCATGTAGGTCGCTCTGACCTGTGACACTACAGATGTGTTTTTCTGCTTCAAGAGACTTCTAAGCTTCCAGCTCTACCCTTGTAACTGATCTGGCAAAAACAGCTTCTGGATTAGGGTCAGTAGGAAAGCAAATATCTCCAAATTCCAATTAAGCTGCTTGAAAGAAAATACTTAGCGCTTAAAATTTTCACTTCAAAAAACTCCTCCCTTAGCTTCTAATGGTGCAGCTGACAAAGTCGTATAAACTGAAGACAATGTTGAAATGATTTGATATGCGTATATATTGTACGGTGATCACCACAGCTGAGTTGGTCACTACACATGCAACAATGAGGTGAAAACTTCTGGAGTCCACTTGCAGATTGCAATCATACCTGCAGCTTTGCCATTTTCAGGTGTCTTGAAAACCAGTAAAAGTGGATTTTTGATTTTATGATGGTGGTGCGAGCCCACTGTGAGTGGGCAGCTTTGACTGACAAGAAGGAGTCTTTGAAGTTAGCTCATCCTGAGAAGGTAAGGATTTTTCTCAAGAAACGACACATTAGTTGCCCTGTTAAGGTAAAAAGAAAACTAAGCAATAGCAGGTGTAACATCAGACTGATGTACTAAGATACCAGAAAGAAATTCCAGTCTCTTGTAAGGGAACCCAGATACAAAATGCCTGGGAGTTTCCAAAGTTGATCATCTGAACAAATGACTCTTGGTTTTCACTATATAAGTCAATGTCTAAAATCTAGGGTTGTACTTTGTGTTTTCACTTCTCCGTCAGAATGGGTATCATTCAGTAGTAGCTTCTGTGAAAATGAAAACTATATTAGTAAGGCCATGACATTTAGCCCCTTTGACATCTTTTGTCAAGATGCGGGATTTTTTTTAATTGAGTTTTTGAGACAGGGTTTCTCTGTAGCTTTGAAGCCTGTCCTGGAACTAGCTCTTGTAGACCAGTAAGTCCTATCTTGGCCAGATGACTTGGCTCGGCTGCCCCACACCTCCTCAACAACAACCAACCTCACAGCTTTTTCTGCATTTCTCCATCAGCCAGCTTCTAATCTTCAGGCATGTTTGTTGTTTATCTGCCAAGGATACTCTGTCTTCCTTCAGCTGAGCCTGTACCCTGTCAGGGTTCAAAGGTCACTTCTTCACTGTGGTTCTCTCTGCTAACTGGGTTCCTGGAATGTGTATCTGCATAGTTTGAAGTCCTGTAAAACAAGAATAATGTTGTATCATAGCTGCTGACCTTTTGATACATTTCCTCACCAGGCTGTGAGCTCTGAAAAGGCTTCTATAACCAAGGATAGTTCCTGAGAGGGAAAAGAGTCTCCTCTGGAAGATGAAGGGCTTTCCATGGACTCTGAATCTTGCTCACCGCTTGGAGACTTGCTTTTTACTTGGATGTTCTAGAAAATAAGAGACACATAAAATACTTAGTTTCAAGGCATAGCTACATAAATGTAAGTGATCTTTAGTAGAGAAATATACACCCTTAGTTCTATGCTGTAAAAAAATAATGGCAAACCTAAGATGCTATTGGGATTCTTCAAAATGCACAAGCTCAGAAAGTCTCCAATGCTTGTTTCTCAGGAAACAGCGAGCTTGGTTGGCGTGTCAAAGGACGACAACAAATTCTCCTGTCCATTATTTCTAAGAATACTTCCTAGTGTCATCTGGAGCACAGAATCCCACCTTTCAGTGTGAAAATATTAAGCATTGCTGACATGTTACAGGCCGAGTTGTGCTGCAGCAATGTGTTTTCTTGTCTACTATTCCCCCTGGAGTGCATAAAGGCAAGAACAATACATCCTTGTAGTGACCAATCCAGATCTTTCCAAGGAATGAAGATGCAATTTGTGATTCATATTTCAGCTAAAATTCAAAGCAGTATTTCCATTCTGATACGGCACCCATGAGAATTCAAAGTGCCAACATGAAGCTGGCTCCTCACACTCGCCCGACTCAAACTGGCTCCCTTCGCTGATCCTCAGCCGTAACCCCGTGGTGTAGCTATGAACAAAGACAACTTCAGGTTACATTTTCATGGTCCATTCCCTACTGTCTAATTAAACTCCAGCTTCAGCACTGTTATTATAGAAGCCTTGAGGTCATTTCCACGTTTCTCTTTGCTGAAACAATAGACTGTCTTTAATCAATCGTCACAGAGAGTGGCTTCTGTTTACTGTTTTAGAGCCTCATCTCAGGACTCTGCTGTCCAACTTTCAAGCCGAAATTTCAGGATCAGTCCCCTGGCCATCCCTCACAACTGCTAACCTTCAGCTCATTTCCCAGCTCCTCCCTTGCTCAAGAACCGTCTTTGCTTCCTGCTCACTGTCACATGAAGAATGAACTTGTCTGCCGGTTTTCTAGGTTCTCATGGTCTGCCACTAAAGGCAATAATTCTTACACCTTCTCCACACCATTTCACGTGAATCCACACAGCATGCTTTCTATTGTCCTCCCCTCTTCCACACTCCATCCAGTCTTACCTGAACATCCTTGGAGGCCCAATGAAAACCCCCCTCTTCTGTCACAGGAGCCCCTTACCCGTCTGCCTTTACTGACACTTACAATGCAGGTATAGCTGTGCAAGTGGAATGTTCACAGGAAATAAAAAGAGTTTATCTGCGCAAAGAGCAATTCTAGATAAGGAAGCATAAACACTGGCAAAGATGATCCTCTCTGCAGCGTCTGCTGTGGTTGGAGCTTAGCGAATAGCTCACAATTCTGGACACACTGAAGAGATGCCTGTGTGGGTACAGTGGGAGATATAGTCCCTGGTGAGTGAGTGATTGCTTCCAACTTAAGCTCAGGTTCTTTCCACTGCTTACATTTGGAGTCAGTTTGCTTAAAAAGGAACACAAGGCACTTAAGGCCATCCTAGAAAAATGAACACTCTTTAAATTTGTGTGTGTGTGTGCATGCGTGTGCATATGCGTATGCATGTGTGCTTGTGTGCATGCGGGTGTGTGTGTGCTTGTGTGTGCGTGTGCATGTGTGCTCGTGGTGTGGGAGAATTGTCTGTATTCTGTCAATCATGTTTTAAATAATCGCTGATTGGCCAGGCAGGAAGTATAGGCGGGAAAACCAGACAGGAAGTAGAAATGATGTAATAAGAACAGTAGAATTCTGGGAAGGAGGAAGTTGATTCCTCCCACTTCTGCCCAGATCGCTGAAGCAGCAGGATGTGATCTGCCCCACTGAAAAAAGGTACTGAGCCACGTGGCTAACATAGATCAGAAAAATGGTTTAATCAAGATGTGAGAGTTAGCCTGTAGAGGATAGAGCTAATAGGCCAATCAGCTTATAATTTATGGAGATCTATGTGTGATTTTCCTTGCGGCTAAACAGTTGTGGGGAACCTGGCAGGACAGAAAACCCCAACAACAAGCCTGGCCCTCCATGTTACATGCTTGTGTGTGTGTGTGTGTGTGTGTGTGTGTGTTTGGTATGCGTGTGTGTGTTGTGTGTTGGCATCTGGTGTCTTTCTCAATAACTTGTCACCTTATTTTTTGAGGCAAGATTTTTCACTGAACCTAGAACACGTTGAGCTAACTGGAGTCTCAGGGATCCTTTCATCTCTGCCTCCCCAGGGCTGGGGTCACAAGCTTGTGTCACCTCATCTGGCTTTGTCCTATGGGTGCTGGAGAATGAACTCAGACGCTCATTCTGTGTGTCAAGCATCTTCACAACTCAGCCATTTACCTATGTACTCTATTTGTTTTGTTTGAGGCAATTCTCTTATTTAGATCATCAAGATCCTTTTTTATTAACGATAGACTAATTGAAATGGGTTAGTCTGTCTAATCACAGGCTCGTAATTCATGGTGCTGATGGAGTTCCTTGAAGAAAGACTTCCTGTGTCATTGATTTTACAGCTATCACCTTAGTCATAATAAGAACATCTAGAAATAGACAAGGACCAATGACATGCTTGGAAGAGCTCTGAGATAAATATATCACACCATGAAGGTTTTTAACAATGACTTTTTCTGAGGGACAAAACCAAAATACTGACTGAGGATGTGCCTCGGTCAAGACCACTGATGTGGGAGGTCCTTCTGTAGATGTCTTGCTTTTATTGATTAATGAATAAAGAATCTGCTTTGGCCTGTGATGGGGTAGAGTAGAGCTAGGCAGGAAAAACTAAACTGAATGCTGGGCGAAAGAAAGTGGAAGTCTGGAAGATGCCATGAAGTTGCCAGAGGAGAAAGATACAAGCTGCCATCCAGAACCTTGCCAGTACGCCATGGGCCTCGTGGTAAAATATAAAATAATAGAAATGGGTTAAGCAAAGATAAAAGAGCTAGCTAGCAATATGCTTAAGTGATTGGCCAAGCAGTGATTAAAATAATATAGCTTCTGTGTGGTTATTTTGGGAGTCTGGGCAGCCAGAAAATGAACAAGTGACCTCCTACCACAAATTGGCACTCTAATGTGTGCTAGCTAAATCCACATAAAACCTGAGAGGGCTTGGAAAGGAATTCTAGACACTAAAAAACAAAGTTTAGTTACATTTTTTTTTTTCTGGAGGGGCTCTGCTTACTGGCAACGTGCTGTAGCTCCTTTATGAGAGGTTTTCCTGTTTCAGCAGTAGCAGAAAAAAAAGAAAAAAGAAAAAAAATGCTTGTTTTCAAAATGGCAGCACAACTGCTCTGGCTCTTTAAGGAGGCTGAGCACTTGTATGTAGGCTTGGGAGAGAGAAGAAAAAGAGTTGTTGTAATAGGAGCTGCGGACTGCGTCCCCAGCACCCGGCCGCCCGCACGGCTAGCTTTACCTGAAATAATTACACGGAAACTGTATTCTTTTAAACACTGCCTGACCCATTAGTTTCAGTTTCTTATTGGCTAGCTCTTACATATCGATCTAACCCATTTCTATTAATCTGTGTAGCCCACGAGCTGGCTTACCAGGAAAGATCTTAACCTGCGTCTGTCTGGAGTGGGAGAATCATGGTGACGCCTAGACTCAGCTTCTTTCTCCCAGCATTCTGTTCTGTTTACTCTACCTACCTAAGGGTTGGCCTATCAAATGGGTCTAGGCAGTTTCTTTATTAATAAGAAATCACTCCCACATCAAAGAGTAAAGAGGCAATAAATGTAATATAAAAGAATAGAGACAGTCATATATTAAAGGAGTAAAGATAATAAAATAAATATTAAACTTGTAAAAAAAAAGAAATAGAGTAAGAAAAATAAGCCTTGTAGGATGGAAAATAAACAGAGAGTCTCGATTATGTATACTATTGTGTTTTCTTTGAATTTTTTGACTGTGAAGGAGCTAAGTACAGAGAGACATTTCATTGTACAGGCTGCTAAGCTAAACCAACACATATATCTTAAAGGTGTCTTGACTTCAAAATATGGGTCTAAGGATGTTGCTTTAGAAAACAGGTTCTTCTTTTGTTTCCACAGAAGATGAGAATCTGTGGATTCATTCCAGGCTATTGTGTTTTAATGCACCAAGATCCCCCAAAGGTCACCATAAACATCCCCCAAAATTACTTCACCCAACAAAAAGAAGAAAGCAGTTTGGAGATAACTATGCCCAAATTCCCTAAATGTTGTTTATAAGTGTCTGTTTATTTTTAAAAAGGGATATGCTATAGAGACTTATATTACTTTGAATCTTGGTTTATTGGTACAAATTTAAGATCAATTTTTATATGTATATTTCTGCTCTTGATTAAGGTATCATGTTTGTGCAGCTCATTTAGGAATGTAATGTATAATTAAGAAATATAAGTTAATAGATAATCATCTATAATAGTCAAGCTTGTAGTCATGTTAGGTTTTCTAGATCTATAGAGATATATTTCACTTAGATAATTTTCAAACCTTTCAAAGACTACAGAATATGACATTTAAAATTTTTTAATAACTTAGGACTTTTCATGACATGAGACACATCTGCTCTTGGCAGCACCAATCTACTTGTGGAGGATGACTGGCATTGAAGAGGCTCCTCATGGAGTTTGTTAGTCATTTGGGCAAGAAACTGCTATTTCCTGGACTTCTTGATGAACTGGACATGCAAAACCCACAGAGAAATGACTGCTGAACTTGCCTAAAGGTAAGAAGGTCCTTCAGGGTTCCTGCTTTGTGAAAGAGTCTGCCAGACATTCTACAGGACACAGAAGAAAGTGACTGACAAACTGCCAATACAGGTGGAACTGTCTTTGAAATTTCCTGCTTCATGGAAAAGTCTGCTGGATACTATGGGTCCATAGGCTGAAGATGGATGCCCCAACATTACAGAAAAACTTTGGGTGACTGTCCAGGCAGCGAGATGTCTCTGTCTAGAGTTTTGGAAGTTGCTTACAATGTGTTTCCTGTTTACTTAGGTAATATTATATCCTTCTGGAGTCTTTGATGGAGTTCAAGAATAGATAATTATAGTTTTACTTCATTATAATAAAAGATAAAGTAGATATAAATGTTGCAACTGTAATTCTTGCTTGATACCTGTTTTGTTATATGTAATTTTACTATGGTAAAGTTAAAACCTTTCTTTTTATTTAAAAATAAATGGGGAAATGGTATGGCAAGTCCTTCTGTATATGTGCTGCTTTTATTGGTTAATGGATAGAAAAATCTGCCTTAGCCTGTGACTGGGTAGAGTAGAGCTAGGCAGAGAAAACTAAACTGAATGCTGGGAGAAAGAAGGTGGAGTCAAGGAGATGCCGTGAAGCTGCCAGAGGAGAAAGACGCAAACCATTAGCTGGAACCTTGCTGGTAGGCCATGACCCTCATGATAAAATATAAAATAATAGAAATAGGTTAACCAAAGACAAAAGAAATAGCTAGAAATATGTTTAAGTGATTGGCCAAGCAGTAACTTAAATAATATAGATTCTGGGTGAGTATTTCAGGAGTCTAGGCAGCCAGGAAATAACCAAGTGGCTTCCTACAACAGATCACCAATAGATGAACTTGCTAATATAACCAAAAGAAAAACAAAGATTAATATGCAGGACACACTAGTTCAGTTTTTAAGTCCTGTGGGCAGTTAGTTGAGGGCTCTAGGTTTGAGCTTGCTGTTTCCTACTTTGCAGTCTGAATGTGTGTTTGCAGCACCTGCTGTTGCAGGGAATACCCTGAGTGGACCGCTCGTCAGAAGGACTAAGTGTAGTCCTCAGGACTTCTTATCAAGTCACCCACATGGCAAACCTTGGGGGCAAAGCCTTTCTGTAGATCCGTGGGTTTAGAATCCAACAAGGGGAGATCCACAGGCTGCAGCTCTCTCCTTACAGCCACCTCCATTTCCTTTTCTTTGTATAAATTTCTTTTAAAGTTTATTATCTTCATTATCATCATAATATTTTTATTGATTGTTTGGGAATTTCACAAAATGCACCCTGTTCACCGTTACTTCACAGTCTTCCAAGATCTGTCCCCCAACCCCTTGTAGCTTTCTACCCTCTAAAAAGATTATTTTAAAAAAAAGTTCAATGTGTGTTGTCCATATCGTCACTGGAGTATGGTCAAACTCCCTGTGTCCAGACCCTTGAAGAAAAATGCATCCTTCTCCACACTCACCCCCACCAGTAGCCCTCTGTTGTGGAGAGCTATACTTCAGGATCCTTATGACAGTTTCTAAGAGTTCTCTTCACTGACTTCCTATTTCCGGTGCTACTTTGGGGTGGGAGTTGAGAGGGTGGTCACGGAAGCCTCCTATGTCCCTCTTCCTCAGCTGACAGTCTGCAGTCATTGATACCACCACAGAAGAAGCTTCCCTGTTCTTTACAGCCAGCAGGAGCTCAGATCATGGACTTCCACGTGGTATCTCGTGACAGCATGGACCATGGACCTGGCCTTTGGCGTCAGCACATGCCACGGACATCAGCCTGGTTTCCAATTGCAGGATACACCATGGACACCAACATGGTCAGGGGGCAGCCTGGCCCACAGATATCAACATGGCTTCAGGTGGCAGCCTTAACACAGGTCCAGCAGCAGCAGGACCACGGACCCCAGCCTAGACTCAGGCCACCTTCATTTCAAACAAAAAAAAAAATTACAATAAGCCCCAATTTGCCCTCACAAAATTTCATCTGATTGCTTTTGTAAATGTTGTGACAATATTAACTATTTAGATTCCCTTGATGTTTGTTTTTCTGGAAACGCCTTTTTAAGTGACGCAGCCAATCCCAAACTTATTAATCCATTTTGCCTTCAAGGCCTGGAGATTACTAAGGTTTCCTAATGTTCCTTATTCGGTCTGCAAGCCTGAGACTCCTTAAACTCAGATACCCGGTCTGGGGGTTTGAATGAAAATGAACCGTATAGGATCATAGGGAATGCCTTGGTAAAAAGTTACTGGTCAAGCTTCCAAGTGAATATGTTCCATCAGGCTTTACCTGAGATTCACAAAGGTGTTAGGTCAGACACAGAGGTGGGTAGTTGATGGCTATCAAGAGATAAAAGATAGCCAAAGTTCATCAGAAACTGACACTCTGATTCTGCATAGTCACCAAGGTCTGCTCGGTCCGTCAGGTTTACGGCGTCTCCAACACAGTTGTGGCTTTTTCCTGGTAACTTCAGTTCTAAGCAATACAACCAAAATTACCAACTGAATCCTGTAGCATAAGTTGCTGGTTTGTGCAGGCACATCTCAGACCTAGGATGAGAACCTTACAGTATGGAAGCCTAAATTCTGCAGTTGGCTGCAGTACAGTGGGTATGTTACTCATGTCTGAGACATCCTTCGTAGGTATTAATCTCACCATAGAGGACAAATTTCTTTCTTTTGTTGTTATTATTGTTTTGCCTTTTGAGACAGGCTGGCCTGGAGTGTTAGCGCATCCAAGGCCGATCTGATTTTGACATTCCCACTGCCTCAGCCTCCTGAGTGCCGGAAGTACAGGCATGCACCGCCATGCCCAGCTTCAGCTAGCTCTGATGGAAAGGCTGTGTAGCATGAAGCTACAAGTCTAAAGCAACAGGCAGCCTTGAGGATGGAGGATTAGGGCTGATCACAAGCTGCTGCTTCCCCAGAACCAATCTCAGTCCCAGCCACATTCTAGTCAAAGCGTGTGTTGAATAAAAGATGCATGCTGTGTACCTAATGTTGGTCATAGGTAGACATTATGAAAAAGCAACCAAGAACATGGGGATTGACACTAGCACACAGGAACATGTTTGGCAATCAGGTTGTCATTTTTCTGTTTACTGAAAAGGAAACATATGCTTTGTCTGAGTTTTTATAGGGGTAAACATGCAAACATGGCTTTCCAGTCTCACATGGAAACATGTAAACATGGCCCTCCAGTCTGACATGCAAACATGGCCCTCTAGTCTCACATGCAAACATGGCCCTCCAGTCTCACATGCAAACATGGCCCTCCATCTCACATGCAAACATGGCCCTCCATCTCACATGCAAACATGGCCCTCCAGTTTCACATGCAAACATGCAAACGTGGCCCTCCAGTCTCACATGCAAACATGGCCCTCCAGTCTGACATCCATGCCTGGCTGTTTTCTCACTAGTCCATGGTTTCTGTCTTTGTATACTTGTTGGGAGGGTGAAACCTACAGATGTTAATTAACTTGAGAACTGGGCACGCCATGTGGATATCCACTGATCAAACAGGTACCCTTTCAGTGCAGGGCAAAGCTTGAAAAGCCATTGGGACCTACCACAGTTGCAGGATACAACTTGATCACGGTGGGGTCCTTTGAGTGTTTTTGACAGTGCTAATTAATAAGGTCTGGAAAAGCATAATTGTAAACAGAAACAGCACCTGGTCATGACCCAAGAGAAAATGGGACATCGTATCCCTCATCCACGCAGCCTGGCTGGGGGCTGACACTACGATCTTCCTTATAGCTGGCTTCTGGTATATCCTCAGTCACCTCTCACGAAGTCGTGTGTGTGTTTGTGTGTGTGTGCGTGTGTGTGTGTGTGTGTGTGTATGCGTGCACACACACATGCATGTGTCTTAATCACGTGTTAATGTGAAACTAAATTTCAGAGATAGAATTGTCTAATTTTCTTTCATAAATTCAGTTCCATGTACATCCAAGTAATTTTCAAGTTATCCTTTCCTTGCTGTGGCATGAGCTATAACAGTGAGTAGAAAGGATGAGAATTAGTCCAAGAAGAGATTCAACTGCTTAATTCTGACTCCAGAAGAAAGAGTGAACTTAGGCTGTTCAGAGCTCTGTGTTGGGGGACGACAGGCCTGGGCCCTCTTCCTGGCAACCAAGTGTAGGTAGAGGCTGCTCATTCGTTTCCCGGCTGCCCAGACCTGAATAATAACACAGAAACTATATTAATTACAACACTGTTTGGTCTATAGCTCAGGCATATTGCTAGCTAACTCTTACATCTTAAATTAACCCATTTCTGTTAATCTGTGTATCATCATGAGGCTGTGGCCTAGTGATAAGGTTTTGGCTGGTGTCTTTCTCCTTCAGCAGCTACATGGCATCTCCCTGACTTGTCTACTTTCTCTGTTTGTATTTCTCACCTGGCTTTACTCTATTAAGCCGTTGGCCAAAGAAGCTTCTTCAATAACCAATGGTAATAAAACATTTTCATAGCATACAGAGGGGAATCCCACATCAACCAAGGTTCTTTGGTTGCAAGTAATAGAACGAACTGTGACCACCATAAAAACAAGATGTGTTCTAAGGACAGCTCTGTCTTTCTAGCACCCTCTTTGGCGACAGAAGACATGGTACAGTGACCGTAGTCCAGTGCAGCAGTGTGACACCAACATTTAGCAAATGGGTACCTCGAGTGCTCGTCACGATGGTCAGTAGTTGTATCAAATGTCCTGGAAGTAGTGTGTCCTCTGTATCCAGTGGAGAGCGATTGCTAAACACGGAATTGTTTCTCAGGCTGCAGTAGAAGGGCAGAACACTGTCATGGAGCACTGGGGTCTAAACGAGCTGGTATCAACGTCTCATGGCTTAACATTGTATTCTGTTTGTTTGTTTGTTTGTTTTCTACAGAGGGAATGACAGAAAGGCTCTGTATTCCAGAGATATAATGTCCAAATAGAAGCAGGAGAGGGCTGAGGTGAGGGAAGAATTCCTGGAAGTGGAACGGGGATCAGGGAAGGAAATCCAGAGTTTCTGGTTCTCAGAGAACAAGAGGTTTTAATCACACCAGAGTAGTAAAAGCTATTGATTGTCCCTATCTGTTCAGAGAAGCAGAGGCCCTCTGCCTCGAATGCTCAGGTGAGAAAAAACTGGTGAAAAGGAAAAGACAAAACCTAAAGCTGACAGGAAGCCATAAAAGACAATGGCAGACACAAGACCCACAGCCTGACTTTGGCAATTTGGTTCAAATATCAATCATCTAGTTTGGTAGTGTGATTTGACTTCACAATGGCCCTACTGGCTAAGACATTGGGGATTTCATTAATGTAAGGTAAAAATTGTATTTTGATTTTCCTGGTGTATTAATATTTTAAAAAGCAGAGGTGATAATTCTGTTGCTGATGGAGGAAGGTCATTGGTTAAAAAATAAAGAAACTGCTTGGCCCTCATAGGTTAAAACATAGGTGGGAGGAGTAAACAGAACAGAATGCTGGGAGGAAGAAGAGGGCTCAGAGGCCATGCTCCCCTCTCCCAGGCAGAAGCCATGAAGCAAGCTGCCAGGTCAGACATGCTGAATCTTTCCCGATAAGACTGATGCTACACAGATTATTAGAGATGGGTTGATCGGGATATGAAAATTAGCCTGTAAGGGCTAGAGTTAATGGGCCAAGCAGTGTTTAAAAGAATACAGTTGTGTGTTGTTATTTCGGGGCATAAGCTAGCTAGGCAACCAGGAGCTAGGGCGGCAGGAACACAGCCCGCAGCTCCCACAACATGTTGCCTCTTTCTCTCTTCCCCCTCCAAAATGTCAGCATTGGGGACTGAACCCAGGTCCTCACACATATTAGGCAAATGCTCTATCTATCTATCTATCTATCTATCTATCTATCTATCTATCATCTATCTATCTCTATCATCTATCTATCATCTATCTATCTAGTTATCTATCTATCATCTATTTATCTCTCTATCTCATCTATCTATCTATCTATCATCTATCTATCTATCATCTCTCTATCTATCTATCAATCATCTATCTCATCTATCTATCATCTATCTCTCTATCTATCTATTATCTATCTATCTAAAATGTTATATCTCCATCATTAACTCTGCTTTCTTTACTCTTTCAAATTCCACTCAGAGTATGGCATTTGGTTTTGATTTTGGGAAGGTATAAAACCCTGACACATCCAAAGGAAAGATTTCTGTTATATTTTCATTTACTTACAGCCTGTGACCATGTGAGGGTGAGGGCCCTGGACACGTGGACGTCAGAGGACAGCTGGCAGGGGCTGGCTCTCTCTGTCCGCTCAGTGGGTTCCAAGGATCACACTCAGATTTTTGGACTTGGTGGAAAGTGCCTTTGCCTTCTGAGCCATCTCTTCAGCCCAGCAAGAGAAAGCTGAAGAAAGTAAAGACCTGTTCATCATGACACGGTGAGCCACAAGGGCAGTCACAGCCACCTTCCCGTGAGTGACCAGGGCTCACACAGCGAGAGGTCCCCCATTGCCTTGGATAAGAGTAAGGAATGGATAAAGTCTTCATGGAGGTACAATTCTGGAATTTGGAATCAGGAGAGCTTTTGATACACACACATCCAAGTACAGAAAGTGTGGTCTAAAAGGATGGCATTTTTGTCCGAGGTGCTGTTCAAAACACACATGTGGACATTCGGGGTGCATTGCAACTCTTGCGGTTTTAACAGGAAAACAGTTAACATCTCTAGCCATAGAAAAATATTATGATTATACAGGCACCTCTGGAAATCATACCATGTGTTGAAATAAAATAGGAAAAAAAATCCCTGACCTTATAGAATATACATTTGTGATGACTAATGTTTCAAACGTGTTATCTATATTATATGTGTGTGTATGTGTGTGAGTGTGTGTTATTGTGTGTGTGTGAGAGAGAAAGAGAGAGAGAGAGAGACAGAGAGAGAGAGAGAGAGAGAGAGAGAGAGAGAGAATCTAACCCCAGCTGTCACCCTCAGAGCCATGGAAGAGATAACAGGTCAGGAGAAGAGAGGCCAGGGGAATTTGTAACCCTATCCACCTCATTTAAGTCAACACAATCCTGATAGGCATAAAATTGCTACTTATGAGGTTCTATGACTTAAAAGAGTACACTGTATATACAAAGAAAAATACCACCCACAAAGTTAATTCTTTCTAAGTCAGAATTTGGGTGTGGGGAGGATCACAAGTAAGAAAGTCAAATTCCCTAGTTTTCAAAGTTTTCAGTTTCCCTAGTTTTTCGAGACAGGGTTTCTCTGTGTTGCTTTGGAGCCTGTCCTGGAACTGACTCTGTAGACCAGGCTGACTGTGAACTCATAAAGATCCACCTGTCTCTGACTCCAAAGTGCTGGGATTAAAGGCTTGTGCCCAGCTCAATTTCCCTAGTTTTCAAATTGTGTTTAAGATTCCATCAGAGTTCGCTAACCACCTTTTTATGTGGTTCTTAAACTTCTTGGACTCTTCTGAATATTTTATGAAAATTATTGCCATCTCTTCTAAAGTGCACACATACAAATGTATATATATATATATATATATATTGTTGGAAGTTTATTGTGTTCCACGATGATAAGGGACCAAAATGAACAACAAAAGCACTCTGCAGTGTGAGGTGCAAAGGACCTTGGATCATTCAACAGGCCAGCTAATCCCAGAGATAGTGACCTTAGTTAAGACAAGAAGCGTCGGAATAAGCGATCTCAGTATTGTGGCCTCCTTCAATAGGATGGTAAAGAGGAAATTCTGGGAGGACAAGCAATTTGGGGAAGAAAACATTTATTTCACTTACGGTTCAGTATAACAGTGAGGACAGGAACTCACACAAGGCAGGAACCTGGAGGCAGGAGCTGATGCCAGTGCCATGGACGAGTGTTGTTTACTGACATCGTGGCTTCCTCAGCCTGCTTTCTTACAGAACCCAGAACCAGAAACCCAGTGGTAACACCACCCACAAAGGGCTAGACCCCCCCACATCAATCACTAATTAAGAAAATGTTCTACGGGCTTGCCCACACCCCAATCTTATGGAGACATTTAATTGAAGAAAGGTTCCCTGCTCTCAAATGACACTTTGTGTCAGATTCTCTTGAAAAGCTGTTTAAATGCAAATTTTGAGGTCTGTCCAGAAAATATCTGACTCAGGAATTCTGAAGTGAGGTCCATGATTTTACATTCCAGCAAACTCCCCAGTGATTCTGCTTTGTTTTTGTTTTGTTGTTGTTGTTTTGTTTTTTCCCTTTTGGCTTTCAAGACAAGGTTTCTCCGTAGCTTTAGAGCATGTCCTGGAACTGCTGTTATAGACCAGGCTGCAAATTCTAGACAGCATTTGAAAGGGACCATACTCATTGGTTTTGTGGACGAAGAGTCTGACAGCTCAGATTTCCGCAGCGGCTCCTACCCTGAGGATGGACAAATTCACATGAGCTTTCACATTAACTTCACATAATCAACAGTAACCCAGAATGAGGCAAGTTAGTATTGCAACAGACTTGCAGATCTCAGGGACACTGTATTTGCTGAACCTTTAGAAAAAGAAAGGGGGGTGTCTTTAGTCGTATGACTTTGTCTCTTTGTTTAGGTCACTTCTCTAAAGTACTTCCTGCTCTGCCTCCTGTTGCATGAGCTCTAATTGGTCTTATTTAAAAACAAACAAACAAACAAACAAGCAAAACCCAGAGCCAGATATGGGGTAAATGCTGAATTATCAAAGAGAGAGAGAGAGAGAGAGAGAGAGAGAGAGAGAGAGAGAGAGAGAGAAAGGAGCAAGCCACAGCTAACACTTACCTTGCTAACTGCTCAGCCGAAAAGGGGGCTGAATCCTGTCTCCTCCCACCTTATATTCCTCTTGCTGCCCAGCCCTATGTCTTCCTGTCTGTCTGTACAGACCTCCAGACCTCTATGGTTAACTAGAGGTTAGCTCCACCCTCTGATCTTCAGGCAAGCTTTATTTGTTAGAGCTATCACCACAGTCTCCTGTGGTTTGCATTTTGAGATGTCAGTCAGAAGCCTCTGTATGCGACGTCCCAAGTTGTTGGAATTATTTTGGCAAAGGACGGACATATTTGGGAGAGGTGTTAGCTGGAGTAAGTGGGTCACTGGAAGCATGGCTTGGAAGGTTGTACCTGGTCCAGGACTCCTTTCTCTGTATTTTTCTATCTTCTGTGGAGTGAGTGGCTCCACCCACTGGCTCATGCCACTATGACCATTCTGTTTCACCATAGGCTCAGCATCCAAGAAGCCAAGGGCAGTGGGCTGAGAGCTGCCACACTGTGAGTCAAAAGACAGATTCCCTCCCTTTAATCTGTTCCTCAAGTGTTTTTCAAACTGAAGGGAATCCTGACTAACACATTCTTTCCTGATCATTCTATTTGAAATAGGCTCTGCTTTTGCATCTCTGAGTAACACACTGAGTTAACTTCCAGCTTCTCTCAGCCTGGACCATGTGTTTTGTTTGTTAATTATCCAACTACACAGCTCCAAGAAGACAGGGACTAATTCATCATGATGACTCCCGCTCTTAGAACTGAGCCTGAAGCATAATGGGTAGTGGGTGGGCTTCCCAGGAAATTTATTTTAAATGATTAATGTTGTAGTTTTAATAGAATAAACATTATTCTGCTTTATGCCTGTAAGGCTATCTTTGAATTTATTTATTTATTTTTGCCACTTCCACAATGTTAGTAATTTTTTTCTATGACTATTTTAGCAACTATTATTATAGCAATAAAATTGGGTAACAATACTAAGACACAAAAGAACAAGAAAAAGCATTCATTTAAATGCAATGCAAGCTTGGTTCATTAGAAAATGTGACTGAGAGACCATCAGAGTAAAAAAAAAGGCATAAATGAAAGGGACATCTCTTTAGAGAGCTGGAAGAAGCTGGCGTCTTGCCAACTAGTGGCTTTCATTCATCAATGCCATAAATATACATCATGGCTGGCTGACTGCATGCCAAACACTGGTCTAGGCAAGGGATACAATAGAGAATGAAATAGAAAAGGAACATGGCCATCAAAGAGTCTTTGAAGGAAAAGCAGAGAAAATTAAGCAATAAAATATAGTATATGAAAAAGTAATAATGGCTTTAGGAAAAAAGAATATGGATAGGGAAATAAAACCTCTCACTCTCTGTGTGTATGTGTATGTAAAATTCGAAGTAAGATAGCTAGGAAAAACATCACTGAGAAGGTAACATTGAGAGACAGCTTGAATGAGAGAGGGAAGACATGTATACATGTCTTCAGCATATTCTAGACCAGTTGTTCTCAACCATGGGCTTCAACCCTTTGAGGGGTCAAACAGTTTCACAGGGGTCACATATCAGATATGTATGTTATGATTCATAACAGTAGCAAAATTACAGTTATGAAGTAGTAACAAAAGTAATTTTATGTTGGGAATCACCACAACTTGAGGAACTGTATTACAGGTTTGCAGCATCAGGAGGGTTGAGAACCACGGATCTAGGCCAACGCCAGGAAGGTCTGCAGCATCAGGAGGGTTGAAAACAATGGCTCTAGGCCCACACTAGGAAGTGTAAAGGTCCCGAGGCAGAACTAAGCCTTTCTTGGTGAAGGAGCACGGAAGAGGCCAGGGTGGTTGGGCAGACTGCGAAAGTGTAACAGCCGGAGGTGAAGCTGGAGAGGATGGGGTTTGGGATGAGCTTGGTTTTAGGTGTGAGGCTCCACAGGCATCATCCAAGGAACATGAAGTAACTAGCAGTTTCTGGGGTACAAACTTAGTCATGATTTGATCTGTATCTTCACCGGCTCCCATGGCCATTATTGAAAAGCACTAACCTGCTGTCACCCTCCAAACTCTCCAAAAAGAAAATTATATAGTCTAAAAAACTTTCTTCAGAACCTAACTGTTGAGTTGGAAATGTGACTCAGTTGGCAGAGTGCTTTCCCGACACACGTGAATCCCTGGGTTGGCTCTCTGACACCTCATACACTTGGGGTAGAGGCACATATGTGAGGCACAAGGTCAAAGTCAGCATGGACCACGTGAGACCCATCTTTCTGTCTGGTTGGTTTGGTTTTGTTTCGTGAGACAGGATTTCTTTGCATACATAGCTTTGGCTATCCTAGAACTAGATGCATAGACCAGGCTGGCTTCAAATTCACAGAGATCCGCCTGCCTCTGCCTCCTAAGTGCTGGGATTAAAGGCTGCGCCACCACCACACAGCGTGCGTGAGACCCATCTTAAAAAAAAAAGAAAAAGAAAGAAAGAAAGAAGAAAGAAAAAAAGAAAGAAAACAGCCTAGGATTGATTTCTCTTTAATCATAATCATCTCAAAAATAATTATTGATCATCTACTTCAAATCAGATGTTGTAGCCTTTTCTTTTCTTTTCCTCACAGAGAAGAAAAAAGGGAAGGTCACTTACAGAGCCTCACAGTTAGAGACAAGCAAACACTGAAGATGTCCCAGAAGGGAATATCACATAAAGCCACTGACACCAGCAGGTAGGATATACAAGATGCTCCTGGGTAGAAGAGAAGCAGGAGACGATAATGTCCACGAAGAACCCTAGACTACAAAGCATTTTACGTTCAGACCAAGAACTTGCCGTGCATACTCCAATCTGCCTGGGGAGGAATGGCCAAGCGGGAGTTTTCACGTTGGAATGAAGGCAGTGATGAGGGGAAAATTCCTCAGGGCAGACAATTACATCAGCATATTTTTCCAATTTATATTTTAAATAGTGCAAGTATTCCCCAAGGCCCTGTGACAGACAGAACTTCTATAAATACATTAAACTTAAGTAATCTGTGCACAATTGCCAGCCTAATGAAGACCCACCCCCTTTCAGACTGGGACCATGTTTAAAGGCAATTACATTCAGAAATACAAAGCCTGCAATTAATCAATCTAAGGAGAAACAGGGCTCCCTTCAATAGCATAGCAAAGTAACACCCTCCCTTGCCCACCCCAGCTTTGCTTCTAGGTCATCAGCCAGCACCAACCCTACTTTAGGAAAACAGCTGGAGGCATAGTCCAGGAAAGAGGGCTGGGACAGAGGAGATAAGACCAGAGCTCAGGAGGCTGAGGAGGCTGGGGCAGAGGGCTGGAGCAGAAGAGAAAGGCAAGGCCTGTGGTCCAATCCTAACTCTGGGATGTACGTCTGTACCATGAGAGGCATGGAGCAGTTTAAGGTCAGGACCTCTGGACCTGAGTCACTGGGGTCAAGTTTTTTCTTTGTTGTCTCCTTCCTGTGTGACCTTGAAAAAGTTACCTCAACCTTTGCCTGCTTCACCTTCCTTGACTGTGAAGCAACCACAGTGCCCAGTTCTTAGGATCCTTTGAAAACAAAATGATTCTAATGACTATGTAAAATACCATCTATCGAGGTAAAAATCATCGTTTATGGCATTTTCTTGATTGTGATCATTGAAGTGAACAGAGCATCTAGAACAATCAAGAAAGGTCTTGGGATAGACAGAGTTATCAACGTTAAAAACACAGGACACTGGAACTTTTGATCAGACTGTATGCGTTCAGATTTCAGCCTTGGGCTGGGACTGTAACTCAGCAGATATAACTTGCCTAAAATGTACAAGGCCTTATGTTCCATACCCAATACCCTACACACACACACAGACACCTCAGAGTCTCAACTTTTCCACTTAGAAGCCATTTGACCACAGGCCAATCACTTAGACTTTATATCCTCTACTCTGAAAGGTATTTTTGTGGTAATTTAAAATATTGGTCAAATGTCTCAGATCTAAACCCCATCTAAAACCTGAAACTCTAACATTGACATGATGTCATGAGTGGAAAATTCCACTTGACTTAGTGGGCTGAATTTAGCGGAAGGGCTAAAAATATAAGAGTATATTTAACTTTTAGGCTGTGTGCATAATGTATATATATTGAACATAAGTAAAAATTGTAATAAAATTATCATTATGAATATGTAAATATTATAACATCTGTGAACATTTGAAAATTCTAGTTTGGAGCATTTGGGGGATAAGGAATACTCAGCCTGTGCTATGGTGTGATATGAACATGGTGCTGGGTCCATATGATTGGACAATGAGTGTTGACTGGTTTTGAATCACATGGTCACACGTGTATATATGATACAGCTTCAGATATGCTTGCATCTCTGTTGAGATCACACATACTGTGTGACCAGAGCATCATGCTTCTGGAGTGATGGGAAGCTGTAGTTACCACCCAGGCCATCTGGGGCCATCTCGGTCCCTTAAAATGCTGTTTATCTTAACCTCTGTATCTGGTCTGACGTTGTGAGGGAGAATTCTGAGGGCACAGCTAAGCTCCATGACCCCCCAGCCTCCAGCAGCTCTAGCGCTAAGAGTGCTTTGATGACAGCAGAATCTTATTGACTTCACCACTTTGCAACAGCCTCACTTCCCCGTTCCCCATCGATATATTTGGTGAATGTTTTGATTTCTGTCTTCCTTTCATTCTGTGACCATAAAGCTCATGTAACCTCTTTGATGGCTGGGTATTCATTCAGAGTAGTGTGAGACTATGCTGTAGTTCTGTGGTTCTGTAGTAACTCGTGCTTGGCTCAAAATAAACTATTTCCTTTCCTTACTTTTCATGTACTTATTACTATGTATGTGCTTGTGTGCACGCTCATACCACAGCACATCGGTGCTGGTCAGTTTGTGGGAGTCAGTTCTCTCTTTCTGCCATGTGGATTATGGAGATTAGCAAGGTCATCATCAGGAGTGTCAGTGAGCACCCACCGCCTAAGCCATCTTGTCGACCTTCAAAATCAACTATTTTCTTATTTCCTTTAAATCAGTCATTATTTTAAACCAGTACATGAATGGACGAAAATCTGGTGAGATTAGAGGCTAAAAGCAACTAAAAGCTAAGCAAGCATCAAGTCCCTGGGGCTGCTGAGTTCTTGCTTTCCGATTTGTTCCTGGTAGAATATTTGGGACCTCCAGGCTAAGAGTTATTGTGATAACAATGCAAAACTAGCTCAGAAGTAAGGGACATCCTAGATGAGAGTCGGTAATATACAGAAACACATCTCAAAAAGACCAAGTTCGCCCACAGGCCACGAATCTTCAAAGTTGCCAAAGCAAATTCAGCATAATTAAAAATAAATAATCAAATTCAAATAGTCCTCTCAAAAGTACTTAACATACACCAAGTCATAAATATGGCTAACAGCCAAGAAAAAAATCTGTCAAAGCTACCAATGACAATAGCTCCCCAAACAACATAGATGACAGGGTTGATAGAAAAAGATTTTGAAAAAAAAAAAAGGCTATAAATATCATCAAGTACGTGAAGTGGGGAAAGTACACACGTGAGAACGGCCATTCTGTAATCCTAGGGCTGGAAGGCAGAGACAGGTGGATCCCTGGAGCTCACTGGCCAGCCAGTCAAGCTGATGCTGCAAGCTCTCGGTTCAGTGAGGAACCCTGTCTCAAAAATAAGATGGAGAGTCTTTGAGGGAGATAACATGTCCAGATCTGGCCTCTGCAAGCATGTACACACACACACACACACACACACACACACACACACACACACACACTATTTAAGGGAAAAGATAAACCCAAGAGCAATATAAAGCAGAAGATGATGAACAAGTATCACTGAAAGGGGAGAGAAAGCAACTCCGCAGCTCATCTTCAAGTAAGGTGTCTTTCAGAAGTGAAAACGAAACAAAGCGAAGCCCTTTCCACCTCTCTCCAGATCTGCAGCTGAGATCTGCTCCCTGGCGAACACATGGCTAACTAACTGACAGGCCACTACCGAGGTGTTTGTGTGGCGGAACCCAGAGCAGTAAAATCACTCCCAGATTGGAAAGGATCTTAAGCCTCACGTGAACCAAGGTTATCTACGACTAGAGAGTGAAAACACACTGCTGAAAAGATGAGAGACCTAGGCTGGTGTGGGAAACACAAAGACTTTCCAGCCCCGCTGGTGTGCTGATTGTAGGGACGTGAAGAGCTCTCCGAATCCCCATCCTAAGAGAGAGATTACATTATGCACCAAAACACAAGACTCGGGCAGTCCTGTAATACAGGAATACATGTCCAAATGCTTGCAGAATTAGGAGAGTGCTACCTAAGACATCATTTCCATCACTACTGCTAAAGATGATAACATAGGTTATTAAGCTACTGGGGCATTGTGTGCTGCTTTTAGACTCATCGGAGCTCTGGGGATAGCAGACATTTGGGGGCTATTTATTCTATGTAAAGAGCAATTTTCCAAATGAGAGAATTTTTTTCCTAGTTGATGGCCATGCCACATCTACAGAGACATCTATTACAACTGCACACCTGATGGGAAAAGGACCTGAGAAATGATAGCATCTAGGAAGAAAAAACACTGCCACATTCAAGACTGAAGTAAAATGCAGCAAAGAATTAGACTAGCTCTTTCAGGTTTGTACTTGGGAGTATGCAGCCAACTGGTGTACAGGCTCACGGCTTCATTTGCAAGTCTTATTTCCAAGCTCCTGACAACATTGTGAGTTACACACAGACGTTCCCCGTTACTGCTGTGCCTGGATTTCGATGAGCAAAGCTGAGCTTACTGGAGCTGAATTTTCCCACCAATGACCCAACAGAGATTCTGCTCATAACCATTAAGAGCCATCACGCTACAGAAGAAATAAAGCCATCACCGAGAATTAGAATTTCAAATCACATACCTCAATTAGAGAAAATTAGCTTCTTTCTCAACAAGTTTCCCCAGGGGAAGTTGGAGACTGGGAAGATAAAAGATAACATTGGTGTAAGATGGATAAACTTGGGGTACAGGGGACAAACTGTACCACTGAATTCAAGAACAGGGGAAAAACACACAGAGCGAGACTACAGGGCCCATAAACTGCTCTAGTCACGACTGGGCTCGTTTCCCAACACCCTGTGTAATTCTGCAAATCTTTACAGTTGTAGGGAGGATCATACATTTGTGAATGAAAATTATAATCGGAAAATTAAAAGGAACACTGGGACTCATCAGAGAGCAGAGAAATTAGTGTTCTATACACATAAGAGCTCTCATCCTAAAAACAGTATCTCGGGGATTTTATGGGAAAATCTTACCTAAATATTTTTAGGAAATGAAATTGGACTACATAGGTACTAAGTAAGGATGGAAGTCTGACACAGTTAATAACCAACTTTAATCAAGAGTATAAGTATGACCCTCCAACTCCTCCATCAGGTGCTGGCTGTCTCTCCAGGGAGGTGGTGTTGCTGGGAGGAATCTGTGTTCTGCTAAGGAAAGAACAGAGAAACATGTCTAACTTGGGACAGGGTTAGGGGTGGTGGGAGTGGAGGAGAATGATGTCCATCTTGGAAGGATGTGTGACCAGGGTTTAGCATTTCCATCAGAAAGAATGGCTTGTAGGCTTAGAATGACATGGTATCCACAGGGCTGTAGAAAGAGCCAGACAGGGTGGCGCACAGCTGTTGTCCCTGCGCTGGGAGGCAGAGGAAGGACAATCAAGAGTTCAAAGTCATTTTTGGTGACATAATGAGTTCAAAGCCGACATGGACTAAAAGAGACCCTATCTTTAAAAAATGAGAAAACACCTGAAAACTGATGTAAGATGCCTGCAGTTTTGAGGCACAGCTCACTGGGAACCTCTGTTTTACTGTCTTCCATGGCTTCAGTCCAAGTATTGCCTGGGGCTGTGATCTCAGCCGAGCTCAAATGGGGCAGCTGAGAACATCTGTCTCCATGCGCACGTTGGTTGCAGCATCTGTGTGATAGGTATTTGTCTTGTTGTTGTGACAAACACCTCACAAGAACCAACGCAAGGGAGGAAGGGCTTCTTTTGGCTCACAGAAGGTGCAGTCATCACCAGGATCATGGGTAGCTGGTCACATGCATCTGCATCAGGGAAACAGAGAGATGAGTGCTGGCGATTGCTGGCGCTCAGCTCACATTCAGCTTCTCAGTCCAGGACCCCGCTCAATGAAATAGCACCACTCCCAACTAAGGCGGGTCTTTCTGCCTTTATTTACACCATCCAGGTAATCCCTTACAGGTGTTGTAAGGAGTAGGCCGCTTATTCATTATCCGGCTGCCCAGACTCCAGAAATAATAACAAAGAAACAAAATTATTTAAATCAATGCTTGGCCCATTAGCTCTAGCTTCTTCTTGGCTAACTCTTACATCCTAATTTAACCCATCTCCATTAATCTGTGCATCACCACGAGGTCATGGCCTACCAGCAAAGTTTCAGCACGTGTCTCCAGTGGGAGCCACATGACTTCTCCCTGACTCTGCCTCCTTTCTCCCAGCATTCAGTTTAGTTCTCCCCGCCTAGCTCTGTTCCCCTATAGCTCTGCGATAGGCCCAAAGCAGTTCCTTTATTAACCAACGGTATTCATGGCATACAGAGGGGGATCCCACATCCTACAGGCTTGCCTAGCAGCGTAGGTGATTCTAGACCCTGTCAAGCTGACAGTATATCATAATTCACTTAGTGGTTACTGTTCACCTGAGGTTCTGAGGCTCCTGACGGGAGTCTTGCTTAGTTCCTGGTATCATGCTTGATTCCCTCACTGCAGCAGCTGCCCTTTTCAAAACAAAGAAAGAAGCCTTCCAGAAACAGTGATATACCATTAGTGTAGTCATGGAAGAAACAGTCTTTGATTTTACCATGTTCTGTTGGCTAGAAAAAAGGGCAGGCCTTGCAGGTGTTAAAGAGGGGGTCATATAAAGCTGAAAGCAAAAAGATGCAAGAAAGAATGTGGACAATCTTTAAATCTGTTTACAACTGTATGTACTAGTAGTTATCAGGAAAAAATTAGACTTATCAAATGCCTTGGGAGTTGAGGGAATCCTGATGTGTTTTGCTTTAAACTGTTGGCAGATGGTACCATCAGACTCTCCAGACCATTCTATCATGATGGGAAGCTGAATTTTACATCCTGTAGAGAATTAGATTTTACATTGTGAGATAATTAGACTTTCATTTTGGATTAGTTGAGTATTTGGATTAGCCTTAAGACGGTAAAACTGAAGACACTTGGAAATTCCGGGGAGTGTGGGTGAGAGATGATGAGTGCCTTGAGCGAGACAAAATGACCCAAGGGATGGGGCGGCAGACACACTTAAGAAATACTGGGAACGTGAATAAGAGAGTCAGGGCTTGCCTTACGGGCAACGGTGGGAAAATGAAACATCAGATAGAAACAGACTAATGTTAGCTGCTCATGTCCTTCTTCTGCCTCTTTCCCTCCCCAATTCCAGTCTATTTATCTTGCTTGGTTCTATTTCTGGGACACTTAAAAGGCTATGATTCCCCTTCACAGACTTTGTATTTGCTCATCACTCTTCCTGGAATCATCCCCAAATCTCATACATGGCTACTAGCTCTCTTAGGGGTCACCATTCCTTGCACCACATAGACATAGCACAAATCATTTGTGGAATTATCCCGACAGTTTGTTATTGAGATACTTTTCCTTGCTAGTAGTTGAACATGGGTGTTGTTACTCTCTGGAATCCCAGGCCATGCTATGCCAATGATATGCACAATATAGACAAATGACCTGGGACCCGAGGTGAAAGGACTGCAGCGGATAAAATGGAGCAAAAAGATACTGGGGTCAACTTAGAGATCAAATAACAGGGGAAGTGGAGAGAGAGAGAGAGAGAGAGAGAGAGAGAGAGAGAGAGAGAAAAGGATCTAGGAGAATCACAGCTATGAGATGTTCAGGTATCAGATAAATGGACCTATAAAACTGAAGATCTGAAAGTCATGGCCGCCGGAATGGGATAAAAGAGCAGGTCAACAGATTGGCAGTGACCTGGGACCACGAGGCCAAGTCCTGTCTTAGAACCAGGTGTTAAATAGGCAGGGAGGGGGCCACAGGGGATCTCAGCCCAGTGCTCAAGTCTCTGATGGCCAGAAGGACAGCATCTGAGCCCAAGTGATACGAAATGAACAAATTGGCTGGGTGAGACTGCAGTTGATCCAAAGAAGAGGGTCCCTCATGGTGACAAAACCCCCAAGTACTCGAGGCAGTGCTGTGGGGTTGGTGCTGTAGTCACCCCCATTTTTAGGACAGATGAGTAGCTGAATTTACCTGTTCTAGTCACAAAGCTTTAAGTACTGAGCCCTGGACTCAGGTCAAACAACCAAGGTTTCATTTTTAATTGGTATGAAACTGTGAGCTAAACAGAACTACATAGTTGTTTTTCTTTTCTTTTTTTTTTCTCTTTGGGGGCCTACCACCCAGCTTCTAAATAAATACACAGAGACTTATTCTTGCTTATGAATGCCTGGCCTTAGTATGACTTGTTTCTAGCCGGCTTTTCTTAAATTATCCCATCTACCTTGTGCCTCTGGGCTTTTTCCTTTCTCTATTCTCTATTCTGTTCTTTCCTTCTTATTCTATGGCTGGTTATGTGGCTGGATAGCTGGCCCCTGGTATCCTCCTTTACTTCTCCTTTTCTTGCTTTTCCTCTTTTCTTCTTCCTCCAAGCCTAGATTTCTCTTCCTATTTGTTCTCTGCCTGGCAGCCCCTTTATTCTGCCCAGTCATTGGCTGTTCAGTTCTTTGTTAATCAACCAGGTGTTTCAGGCAGAAAAAGTAACACAGTTTTCCAGAGTTAAACAAATGCAACTTAAAAGAATGCAACACATCTTTGCATCCTTAAACAAATACTCCACAGCGTAAACAAATATAACACATCTTAAACTAATATTCCACAACAGAACTCGGTCTTGGGGCTAACGAGATGGCTTAGCAGTTAAGAGAGATTACAGGAGACCAAAGTTCAGATGTGTACAACCATCTGTAACTCTAGCCCAGGGGATAAGACTCTGCATTCTGGCCTTGTGTGTCATATAGACACCAACATGCACATAATAAAAAAACTTTTTAAATCTTAAAAAAGGAATTTATTCTCTAGACTCCCGAGTTCTTTGTCTATTTCAGGAACTACAACAATTACAACAACAACAACAAATTCCACAAAGGATGGCTTTGAGAATAAGAAGGGTAATTTCCTTTATAATGTGACCATTCATTCACACATCCACAAATATTTATCTAGCTTTGTCATTTTATGTTCTGTATTTTAATGCTCTCAATCTGTTTTCTAGGGCTTTGTTGAGAGTTGTCACTGTTCTCTACTTTATAAATCAGTATTCCAGTATCTCCTGCAGTGCTGAAACTCAAGTGACGCTTGTACACCTCTATCTAAAAACACTGAGTTTGAGTGTGCTGAGTGGCAAGCCCACAGCTTTGCCTACCTAGCACTTCTTTAATTCTAGAATGTCTCTAGTGAGCACTACCTATGAAGAAACTCAAAATTAATTTAAACTGAATAAAAGAAAATGATAGTTCAGCATTTTCCAGTCCAAAAGAATTTACATTCCTCTACCCATCAGATTGTAGAGGGGCAGATGACAAACTTAAATGGAGTTGTGTTCCATCAAATCACTTTCTCCTCTATCTGATTGCCCAGCGCAAGTCAGATCCTTCTCTGCCATTGTAAACTTTGTTGCTACATCTTCCTAAAGACACCTGCAATGAGTCTTTAGCAACCCCTGGACCCACGTTTCTTTTCCAGACTGCTTTGTGTATGCAACCCTGTCAGAGGCTCCCTCAGACACCCACAGAACTTTCTAGGCTGTACCCAGGACTCTGCAGGTCACTGAGGCTCAGCACTTGCAAGCATGGGGCCGTGTGGCGCAGGTACAACAGATCTGAGAATAAATACACACGTTCCACAGGCTTCTTCTTCATCCCATCGCTCTGTGTGGGGAGTGGTACCCAGTGCCACATCTGGCAAGTAAGTCTTCATCCTTGCATATTTCCCTACCCTCTGTTCCACAATATTTGTTTAACTACGCAAAAACATGTTGCTTTTGTTAACTATGTAAAGATGTGTTGTATCCGTTGAACTATGCAAAGATATGTTGCTGCTTTACTTTGCCTGTCTTAAGGTGCCTGATCGGTCTAATAAAAAGCTGAATGGCTAATAGTGATGGAGGAGGTATAGGCAGAACTTCTGGTCAGGGAAAATAAGTAGAAGGAGGAATTTAGGCTCAGGAAAGAAAAAAGAAAGGAAGAAAGAGAGAGAGAGACAGAAAGGAAGGAAGGAAGGAAGGAAGGACGGAAGGGAGGGAGGGAGGGAGGGAGGGAGGGAGGGAGGGAGGGAGGAAGGAAGGAAGGAAGGAAAGGAGATGTCAGGGACACTCCAGGGGCCAGACAGACAGATACAGAGGAAGCAGGAAAGAAGGACATACCGAATGAAAGAAAGGTAAAAAGTCACAAGGCAAAATGTAGATGGATAGAAACAGGTTAAATTAGTTTAAAAGAGTTAGTGGGACAAGCCTAAGCTGAGGTTGATCATTCATAATTAATAATAAGTCTCTGTGTCTTTATTTGGGAGCTGGTTGTCAGCCCAAAGAAAATGCCAGCTACACCCCTCCCTCTCTCCCTGAGAAGGATTCACGGACTGCTATAATGAGTAGCTTGGGAGCTGTTTGGTGTGTGTGTGTGTGTGTGTGTGTGTGTGTGTGCGTGTGTTTACATGATGGGGGACACATGCCTCAGGGTGTGTTTGTGTGTGTGTGTGTGTGTGTGTGTGTTTACATGATGGGGGGACACATGCCACAGTGTGTGTGTGCATGTCTTCATGTTGGTTCTTTCTTTCCACCTTTATGTGGGTTCTCCAGCTTGAGTGGAGAAGCACCATTACCCCGGAACCACCTCGCCACCTCTCTGGTCTGATAACATAGTGACGGGTGACTAGAACTTGAAGTTTCTCCCCCAGAGACTATTGAACTGGCTCTTGGGAGGGCGAAGAAATGTGATGATGATAAAGGTGATAAAGGGGGCACAGCCCGGGCAGGGGAAGAAGGAGAGAGAGATGCCCGGGGAAGATTAGGAGCTCAGGGAAAGGAGCTGAGTGCAACTCCAGGGAGATTAGTAAATGTTATCACTTCAAGAACCCAGAAAGAAGGTTTGGTTTCTTCTCCAATGCCCCATTTTGAATGTGACATATCCTCACATGTCCTGTGTGATTATAATTGTAGTGTAACCCCACACACAGCACAACTGGTACACTCTTCCTGTAACAGCACAGGGGATGAAAGTCAATGACAGCATTGGAGACACCCGCAGTGCGGATAGAAGATGAGAAGGTGACAATCTCATAGTTGATGGTTATTGAATTGGTCATCATGTGAACCAGATTGGGTGAGGAGCTAGGTAGGACTAGCAATACACATAATATGGCTATTTCAGAAAGAAGGGCTCTGACCATAGCTGTCAGCTGTCTTATTAAGATTTCTATTGCTGTAATAAAATACCATGACCAAAAGCAACCCGGGGAGGAAAGAGTTTAGCTTGAAATTCCAGGTAACAGTCAGTCAATGGGGGAAGTCAAGTCAGGAACTTAGGCAGGGTAGCATCCTGGAAGCCGGGACTGAAGCAGAAGGAACACTGTTTACTGTCTTCTTCCTTGTGGATTGCTTGGCCTGTTTTTCTGTATAACCCTGGATCACCTCCTGAGGGGTCATGGCACTGCTCACTGTGAGCTAACCACCCAAACAGTCGTTAATAAAGAGAAGGCTACACAGGCTTGCCTACAGGACACTCTTGTGCGTGCATTTTCTCAATTGAGGTTCCCTTTCCCAAATGACTCTACCTTGTGTCAATCTGACAAAGCACTGGCCTGCACAGCTAGTAAGTAGCAGAGTTAGAAGCAGAGCCTTTGGGGACCACCAAAGATTGTGTGGCTTTTGTCTGTCTTGCTTGTGTGCATGGCTGGTGGCCAAGTCCAGGACTGTGCCCACCCTTGGGAGAGGGGAGCTACCGAGATGCACCTATCATAGTTGCCCTCTTTCTGCTTTCTCCCCTGTCTGCTCTGGAAGGGAAAATACAACATTAAACTGAGACAGGAGTCTGAAGACTTATTCACAGGATGAATTTGTGACATTCAAAGCCAGGTTGTCCCTGGTTGCCTTATTGATGTGGCCTGTGGGTCAGAGCCCTGCTGGGTCACACAGCTTTCTGTGTCCTTATCAATGCCGTCACTTTCTGTACCCGTAATGCTTACGTTTTGGCGCCTGGCTAGGCAGCAAGCTCCGTGGAAAAGGCAGATGTCTCACAGGCTTTGAGTCATCTCTGACTCCTTTATATTATAGCTCCTCCCCACGCCAGATCATCTGAATCAGCATGTCCCCACTCCCTGTGGAGTTCCCCTGTGGGGCAGAGTCAGGTCAAAACCCAGTGGAGAGTTTTGGGCTCCCTTGTATCACCCACTGGTTTAGATGACAGGGTCTTCAGTATGGGTGGCATCCCTACACAGGCTCATGCAGCTGGGTATGAGGATCATGAAAATGTTGTGCTGGGGGACAATGCTCTTGCACACTGTAAAGATTTGTCACTTGTGCTGGTTTAATAAAACGCTGATTGGCCAGTAGTCAGTCGGGAAGTGTAAGCAGGGCAACCAGACTAGGAGAATTCTGGGAAGAGGAAAGGTAGAGACTGCTATCCAAAGTCAGATGCAGAGGAAGTAAGATGAGGATGCCTCACTGAGAAAAGGTACCAAGTCACGTGGTTAAACATAGATAAGAATTATGGGTTAATTTAAGTTGTAAGAGCTAGTTAGTAATAAGCCTGAGCAATAGACCAAACAGTTTATAATTAATATAAGCTGCTATGTGTTTATTTGGGGCTGAATGGCTGTGGGATCAGGCTGGACAGAAACTTCTGTCTAAAATGTTGACAGAAAGTTTTCGGAATTCACAATGACCAAAGTAAAGTGTGTAAAAATCCCATTCGTGACTTTACTGTAGCCTTGACTCTGGGCACACAATGTAAAGACTTTGTACTGTACATTTCAACATGCCATGAAACGCCAATCAGTGCAACAAGGGATCATTTTATACAGCATGTTATGAAGGACAGAGTTTTATCGAACATATAAAACCTTCTGCTCTTACAGAAACATAATGGTTTAACCACATAAAATAAAGTGTAGTGGCATTTGATTTGTATTTTAATAAATAAAGCTTGTCCAAAGATGAGAAAAGTAAAACAGCCACACTGGCCAGCCTCACAGACCAGGCAACAATGGCACTCACCTTTGAAAGCCACACTAGCTTGCCATAGAAACCAGGCAGTAGTGGTGCACGCCCTTAATCCCAGAACTAGAGAGGATTATAAAATGGGAGGAAACAGCGCTCAGTCTCAGTCTCATGCTGAGGTTTCCTGGAGGCAGGATCACCATCTGCAGACTGAGGTCAAGGTAAGAGCCAGTGACTGGCTGCTTTGCTTTTCTGGTCTCCAGGTTGAACCCCCGTATCTGTCTCTGAGTTTTTATTAATTATGCTTCAGTAAAGCTCTTGTGTTTCCTTGATTTATAAGTATCAAATTAATATATCTTTGGGCTGTCCTGTGGTATATAAACCTGCATATTCATTTCATTATAGTAGGCAAATTTGCTTTCCTCTCTAATACGTTATAAAATTAATTAAACTTGTACTAATGAACTGTTTTATAATAAATTCCTTTGTGATTTATATCAACAAATATTTTTATATTATATATTTATATTATTTTATATTATCAATAAATACCTAGTTTATAAACTTATAAAGAGGGTGTTGAGTGGAAAGATTAGAGTTTAGGTTTTGTTAGCAGCCCTATTATTTAGTAGCCTCCGCAGGTAGACTTGGGGGCCACGGTTATACTGAGTGTGCTACCCTTCTCTCCCTCACATTTCGTACTGAAGCCCAGACTGGCCCAGCAGCAGTTAGACACCCAGAGTGTCTGTTCTGCTGACTTTAACAAGAGCAAACACATTGCTTGGAGTGTTTTCCTAGTCAACCAAAGCCCGCTGCCCTGTGTTCGATATTCTTACCTTCCTAGAAACAATTGCTTTCTCATTTTGGTCTTTCTGCTTTGCTACTCAGTGTGTCGATTCAGATTTTACTTAATAGCAGGACAATACTTGTTTTTTTTTATTTTATTTTAAGCTACTACATCACAACAGAAAAGCAGAACACACATAAAGGTATGTTAAGAAGTCACAAACGTCAGGGCATGGTGGCACATATCTGTCATCCCAGAACTCTGGTTTCTTAGACAAGCAGACCAAGAGTTTAAGGCCATCTTCAGCTACAAAGGCCATTTTAGGCCAGCCTGGGCTACATGAGGCCATGTCTCAAACAACAACAACAAAAATCCATGGCAAATGTTTCTGAAAAAAAAAAAAAGTTCAGAAACTACCAGTTTGCCTTGCCAGAATGTTGTTTTATTGATGATATTTTAAATTTGTGTGAGAAGCCACAAAATAATCTGGTCCACACCTTGAAGTCTGACTGTTTCTGAAATTTAAAAAATTTAAAAATTAATGCAGTACAAGCAGATGGGCACTCCTTACTACCACTTAGAGTAATTGAGTCTAATTCTATTCAATTAAATATCACTGCCATCAAGAGGGATTAAAGGCTCAACAGCCAACCGCTAAGTACAGCAATTAAAGTAGCTGAGATCCAGGACAGAAACTCACCCCACTATATTGTTTAAGTCAACGGACTAACACCATGACTTCAAACAGCAGCTGTAATGGAGACTGTGGGCGTAGCACCACCTAAGTGACAGGTCTCAATGCCTGTAATAAAGCCCAGTGTTACCACATCTGCAAAGCAGACCAGAGCCCAGGCTGAGCAGACTTGGCTCTGCAGGACCCATCCAGGCCGAATGGATAGTACATTAACAAGGGGCCTGGTCAAGGGTGTTGGGGTTAACTGGGGTCCATAATTAGAGACAGAAAGTAAACAAATCATCACTTAGCTATTTGGGCATTTGAGGGATTTCGGGAAGACACTCTTGTCTCAGTATCATCTATGCCCAGTCAGGATGTCTGGGATCCAGCCATGGTGGATATAGTCTTCTACAGCGTAAGGTTTTCCCAGACTTTCTGACAGTTCTGCTGCCAAGGAGAAGTGCTGATTCTTCAAGACAGGACTTGCCATGTCTACCAGACATATGGCAATTCAGCTAAGCACAGATAACCAGAGAGGCCATGATCTTTGTACTTATGCCTTTTCCACCCTATATACCTTTTTAAAAAGACGTACCAGCTAAAATGTAAGAGTAACTGCATTTGACACGGTCCTGGTGAACAGTGTGCTTCTTTACATTAAGATCTCTTATCATTTACAATTTAATTTCTGCTTTGCTTCCAAAATTATGGTGGCTTTTTTTTTTTCAAATTATGCAGCTTTGAAACTATATCTGAACCAACATTCATGTAATTGCTTTTCTTGGCAGAGGGAGTAATTTTAAATTTCTGGCTCCATGTAGGCTCAGATGTTAGTCTTCTGGCACCTCCTATTCGTTTTTCACAGGCAACATGGCAAATGCCCAGTGAGTCCTCCCTTCACTTTCTCTGCCCTTTCAATTTCTTTGCCAAGATTAATTGGAAAAAAAAAAAAAAACCTCATAGAGAAATTAAGTCAACCCTGCACCGTGTTAGCTCTAGTGAGAGCATTTGCCCATGCTCTCTCCGTATTAAATTTACCATGTACACTAAATCCCTGCTACACCCTACTGGTCCCAAGCCCTATAGAAAACAATTAACTGAGATGAACGTAATTCAGCGGAAACATCTGCCTCAGATCCCAGGCCAACTGCATTCCTCACACCTTTCTTGTGAAAGATCGAAAACAGGTTGCGAAGAAAATACAATGACATCCTTGCAGGACTTCTGCTATGAATTTGGTGCCGGTTTTAATTCTACAGCCTGCCTCAACGCTTCTTGGAAACCACACAGAGAGTGTTTTAAAGAGTGTGAACCTTGTTTACAATGGAATCAGGAGAAACCTGTTCTGCTAACCCTTCGCTTGTAAGAACTGGGAAGCACCTTCCAGGGATTGAACCTCAGAAATCAGAAAGTTATTCGCTCCTAAGGGAAGCTGCCACTTTATAGGGAAAAGAGTTACTGCAAGCAGGAGTTAGATCAGGGGGGCGGGAGGAAGAGTATTCAAAGTACCTGGGGGGAGGGGGAGAGTAATGGATCTGAGTTGGCATATTGTCACAAATCACCAACAAAGACAAACACTGACCATGTAGAGATGGCAACCCTGCTCCTTGGTTGTAACAGCAAAGCCACCGGAGGCGTGGAGATGAACTAGGGAAAACATAGGCAGGCGCAGGGATGTGGCTCTACTCAACGAGCCATAAAATCAACAGTCCTCCATCGGGTAAAGGGAGGTCAGCTCTTCAGCTGCTCCTGTCTCCGCCATGACCAAGGCAACTTGTAAAAGAAAGTCTTTACTTGGGTTTATGGTTTCAGAGGGTTAGAACCCATAATTGGGGAGAGAGGGCATGGTGTCAAGAACAGCTGAGAGCTCAAATCTCTAACCCCAAGCCAGAGGCAGGTAGAGTTCACTGGGAACAGTACAAGCCAGTCCCCGGTGACACACCTCCAACCACAAGGCCACACCTCCTAATCTTCCCTAACAGTTCCTCCAGCTGGGAACCAAGTATTTAAACGTTTAAATCTATGGCTGGGGTGTTCTAATTCAAACTGAAGCACAGCAGACTTCCTGGAAAGGCTTGAACAAATTATCTGCTCATCCTAGATAGGGTACTGCAGACAGCTCAAAGAAATGATTCTGTCTAAATTAGTGGATCAGTAAGCTAAGGCTGCTTATACGGGAGTGGGGAGGACTCAAAAGCAGCACAGGGACGCCTAGGGAAGAGGCGTCCTTGGAGCTTGCTGGGTGGCGTCTTAGGTGGTTGAATGCTCATCTATGCTCTGCCCAGCAACTATCATGGCTTCTACAATGCCAAGAAGGGGCGTTGTGATTCTTTTAGGTTTCAGAAGCTATGTCAGCCTTTTAAATTGGTTTACTCCCTGGGCCTTGTATGTTTCATTTGCTTCCTAAGAATTATGAGCTTCTCTCCTCTCCTAGAAGGGAATATTCCATGGGATAAAATAGCTGCATGCCGCTAGAAACGCCTCTCTGGCCCTAACTACTCTTTATCCCTACATCGAACCTCTTCCACGAAGGCGGTTCAGAAGAGTAACTTTAAAATTTTAAGAAGCTCTGTCACATTTAACCATGGGGAAGAACAGCAATGTATAGCTGCACACGACTAAAAGTCTTGAGTAAAAATTGCCAAAGAGGATTAAAAAAAATGCATTTTTTTTTTAAAAAAAATTATGGGATTGGAGGTATAGCTTTGTTGGTGGAAGGCTTACCTAGCATGTATAAAACCCTGGACGGGATCTTCAACACTGCATGAATGGGTTGTGGTGGTGCACATACTCAAGCCCAGAATTTAGAAAGTCAAAGCCATCCCAAGCTACATAGTAAGTTTGAGCCAGTCTGGATATATGAGACCCTATCTCAATAAATAAATAAATACTAAATAAAGAAAGAAAGAAATGTCAGACTATACATACCCTTTGTAAAATTGGGCAGGTGGATAAACGAATGGATTCTTTCTGCCCTGAATTATTACTCTTCAAAATCTGTGTAGCTTAGGACTCTTTCTTTAGTCCCCCACAGAATCACAATCCTGATGTCTAATTAGACTTCTTCATTCATGCTTCTTATCATTGATCAAAGGAGTCAGAGAAGTCCTAGTAAAGCTGATGGGGGATGGAATGCTACATGGCACAGTTGCACACAACATTTTATTGCTTTTGCAGAGAGATAAAACCGGTTATAAATAGAAACTGTCAGTCATTGCAACATTGAAAAAAGAAAAGGAAACACTGTTCAGCTGAATCAGAGAATTTTCTAATGTCAAAATACCGCAAACCAGACAAACTTGGTAGGAAGCCACCCAGTGTTATTGTGAAACCATTGTGACCTCATGTTATACCACTGCACGCTCAAATGGCACTTATTGTACAAAGACAGGGAGATGGTTTTTGCAAAGATTTTTATTTTCTGTCTTTGACATCATGATCCACTTAATTAGAACTTCTTAGGAACCAATAAGTACAAGACATATAAAAAATGTTCAAGAGTGGAAGCAGAGAATAGTCAAGACAGCATGCCTACGGGAAAGATCATTTCAAATTCATTATTTGTCTCCATAAACAAAGACCAGCTCCTTTTGCAAATGGTATCAGAGCCTAATCTAGAGCATAAAAGAGCTTAGTCCTCTGCTTAAATAGGCAGAAATTTAGAGCTAAGTTAGCAGCCCAGCCTGTAATCCAGCACATATAAGGTGGTGGGTTGTCCTTGACTACCCAGCAAGTGTGAGGAAGCCTGGGTTTCAGGAGACTCATTCCCAAAAACTAACCACCAACAGACAAAGAAGAACAAAATTTTGGCTGGGTGAAGTGGCCCATGCTTGTAATTCCAGGCAGAGGCTAGGGAATACCACAAATTCGAGGCCAGCCTGGGCTGCGTAGCAGAACTATACCTCACAAAAAGAAAGCAGTGACAACCCCCACCATCACCACCTTAGCTTATGGCAACTCTTCATTTTTACTTTTCAACTAAATTAAGTTTTTAATAAAAAAAAAAACTAGTTTCTGGCAACTATATCATTCATTGCTTTTGAAATCTGGCTAGAGTTCAGAACTTTTCAAGCTCGGTCTTCCCGTTTCATCAGTGAGTGAAATGGAGGGGAGAGCAATCTTCCAGACCCATACTCTTCACTCTTTGTTCCTACAAATGTTTTCATCCTCTGAAATAGTTATGCTAATCATAATCATTAGAACATAATGATAACTATAGTTAATTATGTCTTTGGGGAATGGGTATCATCACACTCTTGGCCGTGGTCTGAACTACTGAGAAATAGAAAACAAGAAATAGGGAGTTGAAGACTCAGAAGTTAACAATAACATTCAAACTCCTAGACTATGTGCCCAGCCACATGTCAAACCCTGGACCAAAGTGTGAATTTGGGGGATAGGAACAGATACTAGTCATCTTTATCGGTAGCTATAGCATCTTCCAGGCCCTTCACAATTTAATTTCCATTATTAATACCACATTCTAATGCCTACTTGTTCAACCAGATATGATTATACATATTATATGATTTTAGAGCTCTAACCATTCAGGGCTTTAGAAACAATTTAGACTATGGCTGACATTAAAACATCAATTTGAAAGGAATTCATATCTAAGTTGCGGTTTTCTAATGTTACATATCATGGTTTGAACTTTAAATGTTCCTTAAAGGTCCATGTGCTGAAATTTTTTTTTTTAGTCTTTTGCTAATGGAAGTTGGTGGGACTTTTAGGAAGCAAGTCCCAATGAAATGAAGGTAGGTCATTGGGAATGTGTCCTTGAGGTAGATATTGGGACCTCATTCCTTCCTGTCTCTTCTTGTTTCTTCTTTATGTTCATAAGTTAACAGACCTTCTCTTCCACATGCTCCTATCAAGGTCAGGGCAATGGGAGCAAGCAACCAGTCATGGAAACCTCCAAAACTGTGAGCTAAACTAAGGCTTTCCTCTTTTTATGTTTGTTTATCTCAGGTATCAGCTACAGCAATGGAAAGCCTTCCGTCACATGTTAACATGCACTTGAGTTCATTCTGATTTGGACCCATTGGCTTGTCTTTGTTTTACCTGTAAAGTAAATACATTCAGGATATATCGGATTTCTGTCTCCAAAGTTCAAGATCAGTATTATGAATCTGTGACAATAGTGAGTCTCAAGTAAAACAAAGAAAACTTGAAGAAAATCTGGGGAGAGATGAGAGCTCACAGTCACTCTGAGCCAGGGCTAGGAGCTTGCACAGCTGCGAGTCTCCTCGAAGTGTCCTCGATCTGCTTATTGACAAGTAGTAACAGAAGCTAGTAGGCCCATTGGTAGTCTTCCTAAGTATCTGGAAATGCATCCCAACAAAAAATACTTTAAGATCCTGCAGACAACAAATCTGTGTCCCCTTGCTCTGGATTGGTGAGAATAACCAAAAGTGGCCCCTGAAAATTTAGCTTATTAGCCCTTCCCAACTCAGCAACAAGGAAGAAAGAGCTAAGACCCTATCCAGACTCTTAGTAACATTTGTACATTCTTCTTCAACAGTGGGGCTCTAAGTCTAGTGGTTTTGTTCATTGTTATACACCTCAAGAGTTATCTAAACAAAGGTACATTCATCCCCACCCCCCATCCCAGCAGTGTCTTCTCCCCTACCAATATGGACATTTAGCCCTCTAGAAACATAAACCAAAATAAACTCTTCCCCTATGAGTTGTTTTTGGCAATGGCTTTTGATCATAGCCACAGAAAAGTAACTAGTAGTATCTTCTGTTTAGCAACCAGATTTAATTTTAAACTTAGCTTAGTGAATTTATTTAGAAAAAAAGTAAAACAAAAATCTAGCATTTAGAGTATAATGCTATGCTAGGGTCATGAATTAGATACCTACCCCCAGGCACATTTATAATCTTATTAAGGTATGGAATGGTAAAATAAATCAATTATAAAATATTTTACAGCAGTCTCTCAGCCGTCCAGTTCTTGAGATACACAAGATTATATGGAGCCTAACTGAAAGTAGGGTCTATTATTTTAATTGTTGGTTTTCTACATGAAGAAATAAAATGGAAAGGCCACTAAATAACAATCAGCGACAGACAAGACACCTGATGAACTGAAAGCCCATGTTACCATACTATGAGGATAGTCCAGGTCTTGGATTCATGTCTCATAGTTCATTTCGAACACACACATTGCTGTACACAAGACTTCAAGTTGAGCATAAACATGAGGTATTGAAAGGACATCCCAAGAGTGGAGAGGCATGTCAGAAGGACAGTTCTGCAGAATCACATCTCTCCACAAATATGAGCAAAGACTCTGCTTTGGTTTCCCAGCCACCTAGACCCAAATAATCACACAAAAAACTATATTGATTACAACACTGTTTGGCCAATGGCTCAGGCATATTTCTAGCTAGCTCTCACATCCTAAACTAACCCATATCTAAAATCTGACCCACTATGTGCATGATATAAGCAGCCCCATATTTCTTCCAGCTCACTCCATTTCCACAAGTTCCTGAACAAAATATTTATCATGATTCATCTGCATAGTTGACTTGATGGACTTAGAATCACCTACGGGCCATGCCCAGTGTAAGAGACACCCTGAATGTGTGGGTGGCGCTACCTTATGAGGTCCCAGACTGAATAAAGGAGGGAAGCTGAGCCAAGCACTAGCATTCACTTCTCTTTGCTTCCTGTTTGTAGATGCCATGTGATTAGGTACTTCCCTTCACCATGCCTTGTTGACTGGGGTTTCTGTCCTGCCTGATCCTGCAGCCGTTCAGCCTCAAAGAAACACACAGAGACTTACATTAATTATAAATTGGTTGGCCTGTTAGCTCAGGCTTCTTATTAACTAATTCTTACATCTTAAATTAGCCCATTATTCTTGTCTATGTTAGCCACGTGGCTTGGTACCTTTTTTCAGTGAGGTGTTCTTATCTTGCTTACTCTGTGTCTGGCTTCCTCTGTGATGGGTGCAGACTGACTCTTTTCTCTTCCCAGAATTCTCCTGTTCTTATTGCCCCACCTCTACTTCCTGCCTGGCTACTGGCCAATTAGCATTTTATTAAAACAATACAATATAAGGGCACAAGACCATTATCCCACAGCAATGCCTCCTGATGGAGGAGGGTCATCTGTCTTTGTGTTACTTTCATTGGTTAATAAAGAAACTGCCTTGACTTTTTGATAGGGCAGGATTTAGATAGGTGGAGTAGACTGAACAGAATGCTGGGAGGAAGAAGGCAGTGAGGAAGACGCCACACCTCTCCTCTCTGAGACGGACACAGGTTAAGATCTTTCCCCGATAAGCCACCACCTCATGGTGCTACACAGATTATTAGAAATGGGTTAATCAAGATGTGAGAATTAGCCAATAAGAAGCTACAGATAACGGGCCAGGCAGTATTTAAAAGAATACAGTTTCCATGTAATTATTTCGGGGCATAAGCTAGCCAGGCAGCTGGGAGCTGGACGGCAGGAACGCAGTCCGCTGTTCCTTCTACAGCCTCCTCTGTGGCTGCATCTTCCATCTGTGGGCCAGTAATGAGAAAAATAGGTTGAACAATGTTGAAATTGTCTAAATTTCATGTGATATTATGAAAAACAGCAGCTATGAACATTGAATAGAAACTCTTAAGGTGAACCATTAAAAAATAATAATAAACAGTAAGGAGAGAGGTAAAAACAAACAAACAAAACACTAGAAAACATTTGAACCCTTGTTACTATGGAGTCAAACATCAAGAATTGGGGTGGGGGTTGCAGAGAAAGTTTTCCTTCCTCGTCTAGGGCTCATATCCTCCAGGTCCATTGATGCTATGGCCTCAGCGCTGCACCTCCACCCCAGGACGGACACTGTGGCTTCAGTAGACTGTGAACTGATGTCAGTTCTGCGTCCCATTCCTCCCTGAGGTCACAGTTAGCAGCCGGAACATTAACTTTGCAGCAATGACTCTGGTATTCCAGGACAGTCATTCTGAGCCCTGCAAACTTGGCTTCCTATGTCCTGTATGCTCTGAGATGACTTGAAAAAGAAACTTCTGGAATTCTCCCCAGTAGCCACTTATATGAGCTTTTACACTGCTCTCCAGAGTTACCATGAGTCGCTCAGCTTACATGGCAGCTGTCAGGACCTAAGCAGATAAGGAATAACATCTAATAAAGTGTTTGTTTTATTGCAAACTTTAAAAAGCACTCCAGGTGCGTTTCTCAAAACTGTCAGATAGGCAGTCTCTGTAATAAATAATGTACTCCAGAGGAGAGACAGTGTCCAGACCCTGATTTCTTCGAGACTGGCAAATGTCATAAAAAGCTCCTCACAACTATGCAGAGGCGGAAATCCTTTGGCCTCATCTAACCTCCAGCTGGGGGCATAAACAGAGACTATCTCACATCTGAGTGCAGCTCATCCGTCTAGGAACCAAGTGTCCACTTGTTCCTGGTATCAGCATTTTGTCTGCCCTTCCCCAACCTGTGGGGTGTTGTGCACACTCAGGAGGGTGTCCCCATTTAGTTAATTCTCTCTCAAAACAACACCACGGACAAGCAGAGATGTGCTCTCACAATTAAGTTGATAATCAAGCCTAATCACTGTGGTGTGAATTCTTACATAGCCCAGGTTAAGTGAAACTGCAAGCATTTTGGCGAATCGAACAGACAGCAGTCTCATATTTACCGTGCTGGGCTTAGGCTGCCATAGGCAGCACTTTCCTCCCTGCTATCTTGATGTGAGGGGAAGGTGTAGCCTTGTCCACTGCCTGGACATTCCTGGACTGACTAGACTACCTTTCCAGGTTTCCCATATGATGCACAGGGCTGTAGGATTACCAGGGTGACTTCACAGGTTCACACTAGTGTGACTGTGTGTGCTAAATCCACAACAGCTTTCTGAGAGCCCCTCATCCATCGCCAGATTCTCTGAATATGAAAAATAGACCCATAAACGTGAAGCACGCATGGCCTACCCTGGTTTGTCAGGCACCAAGTGGCATGAGCTTCCCTATGGGGCACAACCTCAGGTGACAACCCCATGCTTGGACGGTATCTTAGTTCACAGAAAAAGCTCTACAACGATGTCACATCACACTTTCCATATATGGCTCTCTTTGTCATCAGCAAAATCAGAGCACATCTGATTAATACAGACATTAAAAGCAAATCCAGAAAAGGAGATCCATGCTGTTGCATATCAGGTAAGTGGTGTAGACAGCACCGATTCCCATTTTATGCATTTCATTTTCTTCTTCATATTTCTCAAAATGACAAAGAACCTGCAGTATTTGAGCCCTGGGAAGAAGAAGAAGGAACCAAAGGGAGTAACCAGGAAAGCTACAGCCAGATGGCAATATTTTCTTCTCAACTCCCCCCGTGCGCTGGAGTCCACCCCCAGTTTACCTCCACAACTGCGCTGGAGACTCAAATGCATTTTAAAAATGTAAAACCTTGTTTACCTTCGTGTCATAAAACTAACCAACAGGGAGAGCACTTTCCTCACACGTAAGACTTCGAACGGAGTAAGTCACACTTATCCCCAGGGAGCCACCCAGGACCAGCCCACAGAGGACCCCTTCCTGTTATTTTCCGAAATCCTGTTCACAGCTGACCCGAAGTGGAAGGAAGAAAAGGTGTAATTTCCCTACAGAGCCAACCTCGCGGATGAAAAGAGGCTGGAGAGGCCTGCAGGGAATCCAGGCATTTTCTGTTACCATGCACCATTTCCTCACTGCTGTTGACCTATAAGAAAACTGTGGTTTTCAGCATAAATGGGGTTTGTAATAAAAATTTCTTATTACCGCGGAGTCTTCAAGCAGCTGCCTCCTCCAGTTCAATTCTCCAGGTAGACAGGCTTTGACAATACTACTGACCCTGTTATTGAGCCTGCTTGTATAAATCTATGAGCAGATCAAGGCTTTTCAAGTCCTAAGAGAGTTGACTTCCCTGGCGAGAGTTTTAATTACTAGAATATTTTCAATGTTTTTATTAGCACATATTAATTATATATAACAATGGGTTTTGTTGAGGCATTTTCACACGTGTGTATAATGTATATGACTTTGTTCAGTTCTGCTTGCTTGCCTCCCCTCCCAACTAGTCAGATCCCTTTCTACTTTCATGTTGTGTGTGTGTGCATGCGCACACATTTGTGTGACCCAATTAGTTTCATGAGGGTTGCTTACAGGAGCAAGGGTGAAGGGTTGTTTATAGGAGGCAAGACATTTTACCAGTGGCTACCAATGAAGAAAATGTTCCCCTCTACCCCACCAACTACTAATTGCCTATAAGCCCTAGAACACTTTTACTTAAACAAATGTATATAGCACCACATCAGGTTCCCTTCCCATATTAAAGGTGTTTGTTATTTTTCTTTCTTGTTGCTGTTACAAATCAGTTTAAGGAAAGAGGGTTTATTTTGACTTATGGTTTGGGGGGTCAACAGCAGCAGGAGCATCTCTAGGCTACCTCAAGGAGCTTGGGTGAGCACTAAGCATGTGCTCATATCTAAGTGAACCAGGAAGCAAAGCCATGGATGCTGATGTCCAGGTGGCTTTCTCCTTTTTCTCCTTTCCTCATTTTATTCATTTATTATATCTTGGATCACAGATAAGGAGATGGCACCTCCCATATTCAGAGTGGGTCTTCCTCAGTTAACTTTCTCTAGAAACATCTTCACAGATACCCAAAGGTGTGCCTCGGTCTAATTAATCTAATTAATCTAAATTAACCATCTCAGAATTTAAACACTTAAAATATGTGCTGTGTCTTCCTCTAAAAAACAATATATACTCTACCTGTTCTCTTTATATTGATCATTAATACTATCCGTTCAAATCAATGCATTGATACATTTATTAGTGTATGTTTATGGACACATGCATATATTTACAAAGTAAATATGTTGTTTATTGCACAATGTCACTTAGTGTCTTAGGGTTTCTATGGTGTGAAGAGACACCATGACCATGGCAACTCTTATAAAGGAAAACATTTAATTTTGGTGGCTTGCTTACAGTTCAGAGGTTTAGTCCTTTATTGTCATGGTGGGAAACGAGGCAGCATGGAGGCAGATTGGTGCTAGAGAAGGAGCTGAGAGTCCTACAACTTACTACACACAACAGGAAGTGGTCTGTCTCATTGGGGTAGCTTGAGCATATATAAAAACTCAAAGCCCACCTCCATACTGATACACTTCATCCAACAAAGCCACACTTCCTAATAGTGCCACTCTCTTTGAGGGCCATTTTCTTTCAAACTACCACATTCTACTCTCTGACCCCCAAAGGCTCATAGCCATATCATAAATGCAAAAACTGTTTCAATCAAAATTCAAAAGTCCCCATAGTCTATCATAGTCTCAAATCTATTTGAAAGTCTAAAGTTCAAAGTCTCTTCTGAGATTTATCCAATCTTATAACTGTAAACCCCTGTAAAATAAATAAAAAAATAAAAAAGCAGATCACAAACTTCCGATATATAATGGCATTCCTCATTCCAAAACATGGGGAGGGGGGACATAGCAAGGAAATCTGGGACAAAGCAAGACCAAAAGCCATTTGGGCAAACTCCGAACTCTGTATCTTCATACTTGATGTCAAAACTTTCTTCAGATAGCCAACTGCTTTCAGCCTTGATGACTGAAGACACTTCACTCTCCTGGATGCATCGACTCCCTGTAGCAGCTCTCCTCAGCAGGTATCCTACGACTCTGGCATCTCCAACATCTTGAAGTTTCCAAGGCAATTCAGGCTTCAACTTCACAGATTCAGGCAGTGGCCTCTGTAGGCCTCCATTCAGGGACACCTCTGACACACGTCTTGCCTTACCAGCTTCTCATAGTCAGGGAGGACTATTCTGTAACCTCTTCCTTCTGTCCTTAACTCTAAAGCCAGAACCACATGACCAAAACTGCCAAGCTCTGCTGCTTGCTGGAGCTGGAGTATGGCCCCTTGTTACATCTTCACCAGCTTTCTGTTTTCAGTGGTTACTTTCACTACCTAAACTTGACTGTTTGGGAACTTCTTCTGTAGACCAGGCTGGCCTCAAACTCAGAGATATGCCAGTCTCTGCCTCTGTAGTCCTGGGATTAAAGGCATGCACCACTACACCCTGCTCTAAACTTTTCTTTAATTCCTGTTCACAAACTGTAAATTTAGCTGGGCGGGATCCTGCCCTGAGGTCACCACTCCCTTTATTCTGTTTCCTAATCTGCTTATCTCCTTGAACACAGGATTTAGCTCCGTTCCACTTCTTGATGTTCCTTTTCTCCTCAACTTCTACATTTTCTTTCTCCTTTTCATTATAAATCTTCATTAGTGTTACCACTAATAACCACACGACAGAGAATCTATACTAGGTTGTTTTGAGATTTCCTTTGCCAACAGAATTAATCTAGATCTCTTCTCAAGCAGACACTTCAGACAAGGGAAATAACAGCCACATTCTTCATCAAAATCACAAGAATGATCTCTAGTCAACATACTAAAATTCTTCTCCAAAACCTCCACATCCAGGCCCCACAGTTCAAATCACCCTCAACACCACTGTCCTCCATGTTCCTGCTAGTATGGCCCATTAAGTAGCGTTCAACTGCTTTTCCAATCCACATTCCAAGGTCCATATTCCTTCAAACAAAAGCATGGTCGAGTGTTGGAAGGAGTTGCAGCTTATTGATTCCCAGCCGCCCGGCTAGTTTAGACCCGAAATAATCACACAGAAACTGTATTAATTAAATCACAGCTTGGCCGATTAGCTCTAGCTTCTTATTGGCTAACTCTTATATTAATTTAACCCATTTCTATTAATCTGTATATCGCCACGTGACAGTGGCTTTGGCATGTCTGACCCTGGTGGCTCCATGGCTTCTCTCTGACTCCACCCTTCTTTCTCCCAGCATACAGCCTAACTTTCCTCTCCTAGTTCTGTTCTTCCCTGCCATAGGCTCAATACAGTTCTTTATTCATTAACCAATAAAAGCAACACAGAGACAGAAGAATCTCCCACACCAGTCAGGCCTATCACAACAATACTCCAGTCCCTAGTACCAACTTTTTCCTAGTTAGGGTTTTTATTGCTGTGAAGAGACACCATGACCAGGGCAACTCTTATAAGGGAAAATATTTAACTGTGGTGGTTTACGGTTTCAGATAATGTTTAGTCCATCATCATCATGGTGGGACATGGCAGCATGCAGACAGACCTGGTGCTGGAGAGCGAGGTAAGAGGTCTTACATCTTGACTCACAGGCCACAGGAAGTGATCGGAGACACTGGGCATGGCTTGAGCGTATATGAGACTTCAAAGTACACCTCCATAGTGACACACTTCCTCCAACAAGGTCGTAACTCCTGAGAGTGTCCTCCTTTTGGGGGCCACTTTCTTTTAAGCCACCACACTTAGGAAAGCAAAGATTTTGGAGCCTGGTCTATATGCACTACTCAGTGGAATACTACTCAGCCTTAAAATAGAGATCTTTTCATTTATAGTAATGCGGATGAACCAGTAAAACATTAAGCAAAGTAAAATAATATAGATGCTGTCTCAGAGAGGCACAGAGAGGCAAGTGTGTTAGCTACTTTACTAGTGTTACGATACCCCAAGGGAAGCACGACAAGGAAGAAATGGTTTATTTTGTCTTCCAGTTCCAAAGTGATGAGGCCTCTGATTGCAGGAAGGGAAGAAAAGCAACTGGAGAAGTCTAATTGTAGGCTTGGAGACTTGCTGTTGACATTTTCACACACACACACACACACACACGCACACACACACACACACACACACACACAAAGGAGTGGGGAAGGAGGAGGAGAAGTAGGGACAGGCTACAAAACCTCAGAGCCTACCTCAGAGACCCTTCTTTCATTAAGGCATGACCACCTAAAGTTTCCACAACCTCCCAAACACTACCACCACTGCTCAAACATGTGAACATATGGGGTGCCATTTCTTATTCAAACCACCAAAGCTAGTGTTTCAGGATCTTTTCTCACGGAGTCACGCTCACTCACCCAAAGTGGCCTAAATGCTACCCAAGACTGCAGTGGGCAGGAGGGCCCGGAAATTGTTATCTAAGGGTTCAATTTTCAGTTAAACAGATGAATAAACTTGAAGTTTGTATTTGAGAGTGGCAGTCCACAATAATGCATCTCAGAACTACTAAGAGTAAGACTCAAATTTAGGACTACACATAGAGGTAAGTTACTTAACTTTACGCTTTCCATATAAATGCATATGTTCAAGAATCATAAATCACCACATATGTCAGCATCTACAGTCTATACACTAAGTCATATTAATTAAAATATGCTGCTAGAAAAAAATTCAAGTAAACAATATTTAGATAATCCCTTTTTCTAATCTGTCATGGTTTCTATGTTGAGTGTTCAACTTAAAAGTTATCTTTTCAAATGCCTTACTTGCTTAACCCTGTTCCTTATAATATCAACAATATGTAAAATAAACTCTTTATTTAGTTTTCTTTGTGGTAAGGTTTTGTTATCTAGCCAAGGCTAGCCTCAACCTTGCCAGCCTCCTTCCAAGTTACCCAAGAGGTGGGATTAAAAGCATAATACCATCCTCAGCTCAGCACTTAAGTCTGCAATAGAATTTTATAATTTTACTCTCCCTGTAGCATAAATGTGTGTTCCTGTAAGCTCCTGTAACTTTAAGAATGGCTTCATCATAAGAGAGAGAGAGAGAGAGAGAGAGAGAGGAGAGAGAGAGAGAGAGAGAGAGAGAGAGAGAGGTACAGTGTGTCCATCACTTTTCCCGTGTGCCTGTGAAGTTTGTGATAACACATGAGCTGTGTGTGAACTCTGTTTCAGGGCTGTGTGTGTTGAACGTGGATATTTGACATGTTAGAATACACAGTGCAATCATAGTCATAATGGGTCCATCACAGGAGCTCCTCAAGGGACCTCAGTCCTGCTCAATTATACACAACAAACAAGGGCTTGAAATAATTGGTACAGACATGAAATGTCTTAAAAACAGAGAGGCCAGGACATGGTGAACTGGTCTGTTTCAGGGGTGGAGTGGTTCCAAAAAAAAGATGGCGCACCCACGTCACCGCTAGGGTGGGTGAGAAGGATGCAGACAAGACTGGGTGGGGATTCCAACTATGCTTCGGTGCATGGGTTTGGCGCTGTTCGTCACTTCTCTCAGGCAGTGGTTCAGGCAGAGCAGAGGTCCTTCAGCGACTGGGGAGATGGGGGAGGGGCAAGGAAAAGAGCAGCTGGTTTGAGAGTGAGGGCCGCAGGTGGACCGTTGCAAGCTCCAAATTAAAGTTTAAGGAAAGGCTCATTTATAGAAGCAAATAGTGTCAATTACTAGAAGATTCATTCTACAAACACACCAAGAAGCTTAGGTTTTACTACATAAATGTATACAAAGACTAATAAAGGACTAATTTTCATTTGTGAGCTTATTGTTTTGATTCTATTAAACATTTATATTGCAAACGCTTTATTAAAAAGGTTCTTTTTGCTTACATCTTGTGTGAGAAGAAACACAAAGGATTTATCCTGCCTTTTCTTTCTCTGTAGATTTTGTAGGGTTTTTTTGTTTTTGTTTTGTTTTAGGCAGAGTCTCTGCCTGTGGCTCGGGCTGACCTGCACCCCACTATGGAGTCCAGTGTCTTCAAACTCATGGCAATCCTTCTGCCTCAGGCTTGTAAGTGCTGAAATGACAGGTGTGAGCCACCATGCCTGTTTATCATTTGCTTGTGTGTTTTGGTGCTGGGGGTTGAACCCATGTCCTCACACACTAGTCAAGGGCTCTACAATGAGGTCCACCTGTTTGTGTGGTTTTGGTGCTGGTGTTGAACCCAGGTCCTCACACACTACTCAAGGGCTCTACAATGAGGCCCACCTGTTTGTGTGGTTTTGGTGCTGGTGTTGAACCCAGGTCCTCACACACTACTCAAGGGCTCTACAATGAGGTCCACCACAGACCTTGTTTTGTTTTTTAACAGCACTCAATGACTCCAGAGAGTGGAAGTTAAGGCAGAACAGAAGCAGACCAAACCACGGGTATCCGGCTGAAGTACCAGGCTTGTTCCTGTGCTTATCTTGCAGGTGTGTGGAATAAACGCAGTGGTGTAACCATCCGAGCCTGATTATCATCTTGGGCTCACTGAGAAATGAAGGAGCCCTGACAGGTAGAGGTCCCCGCCCCCACCCCTTAGAAGAGTAGCCAGAACTGTCCCTGATGACTTTCCAGGCCAGGCAGGTGGAGACACGGGGTCATATGTTTGCCCTGGATATGTGCCCACCTGGCCACTCCTCAGGCAGTCCCTCCTTCTTCTGTCCCAGTGTTCATCCTATCCCCTCACTGTCATGTAGAGACCCGAGATCCCTCAAAGAACCAAACACTTACCTGACCCTAAACACCACTAGCGAATCCTCAACTGTCCTGTAAGTCTTTAGAACTGATTTTATTTTTTGCCTAATTTACTCCATCTCTTTTTGAATTATTCCATTAATAGAGAACAACAAATAAAATACATGTGCTGTAGGAATTCCTACCTCCAGTAGCCTTTAAGTTACCCGCCCACTGGGGCGTGGCCTCTTATACTATTTATGCCCATGTAAAGCATGTGTCCAGCCTCTTTTCCAGCTGCGGGATTCGGTTGCTGTTCCCCATTCCAGCAGAGAATTGTGATCTGTGAGTCTACCCCGAAATAAATAACCCTCTATTATGCTCAATTCTGAGCTAGTGTGGGGTTTCTTTTAAGCATCCCTCATACATATGAAAAATTGGAGAAAATTTTAAAAACTATCGTTTACACTGGTGAGGAAGGCAAATGGAAAAATACCCAAATACCCGCTCATCTGTATGCCAGACACTGTGAGTCGCTAAATATGCTGGATACTTCTGTCAGGATCAACGATGCAGAGAGACCTACCACTCCACCCACATTTATTTGCTTCAGTCATGGATATTAAAATGCTCAAGACAACTTCTTGTTTCAGCTGGAAGATGTCCTGAGATAAGAGGCCACGGCTCTCATTCTTACAGTGGAAATCATGTCTTGGAGAAACTGCAAATTAGTTGTTTTCTTGAATACATTGGATACCTGACACCATGAGGCAAACAGCCAACGCAGGGTACTGGTGGTTACAAGAATAGACCAGAGCACTGGCTCACCTGGGTCACGAGCCTCCAAGCTTCTGAGGTAGCAGGAAGATGAAGCTGGGAACATGAATAAAGTCACACAGGTATAAGCCATCTCAGAGAATGTGAATTCTTCAGGGCTGCAGATAAGGTCTTGCTAGATCTTTCTCCCACAGCCCCATCAGGCTCTGGGGAATTCAAAGTCCTGGTCCCAGTTTGCCCAGGATTGCAGGGGAGCCTGGGGTGCAGGATTTTCAACTTTACAGCTTTGACCACAGGGTCCCACATAAGGTTCAGAGAAGAGATAATGAGGAAGCCTCAGGCACAGCTGAAAACTGCGTAGACCAGCAAGTGCAGAGGACTGGGCACTGAAGCTTAATTTCATGTAGTTGCTTATTCTTCCACTTAATTCAGTAAGTCAGATGTTCACGAACTGGCATTTGTGGTCTCCACAGATTTTCTGGATTCCAAATCCATACAAGTTACATTATTTAAAAGGCAAGTGACATAGAGAATAGTTCTGAGAAGGTATTGTTCCTCTCTGGGTAGCAGTGTGTCAAATCTAACATCCATGTTCCCCAAATTTGTATAGTTGGGGAGGTAGATGTAAGTTAGCCAACCAGTCGTCTTGGAGGATGTACATATGGAAATAGGCAAATAAACCACCAAGGTCTGTGCATGTGTTTCAGAGTGGGCAATCTCCAACATATTCTTACTGCACAGAAGGTGGGTGTGGCATCCCACACCCATGTAGATGAAGGAGAGGGGTCTGGACTCTGGAGCCATCAAGGAAAGCTGCTTCCTGTCATGATCATGTGCTAAGACACTCTCTAAAAATATTTTCAATCTAGTTAATAATGAGTTATATATTAGTATACACTTACAGAGTTACAGTAAATTAAGGACTATAGTAGACTGATGTTTTAGACCCACAAAGTTAGGTCTACCTTTAAATCCCTTGGGCCTTTGAATATGTGCCTTATTTGGAACAAGGATCTGTGCAGATACAATTGATTAAAGAATTCATGATGAGATCATCCTGTTATAAACCTAGTGTCTTCATCAAACATAGGGAAAAGAGAGAGAGCGAGACCTAGAGGAGAAGCACTGTAGAGATGAAAGCAGACTACAGGGACATTGTAAGCCAGCAACACCAGAGCCACCAGAAGCTGGATGATTTGGGGAGGGTTCTATTCATAGAGAGCACGCCCTGCCAGCCCTCTATTTCTAACTGTTGGCCTTCAGAGGAAACAAAATAAATCCCCATTGTTCTAAGTTACCGTGCAGAGAAACTAAGGCAGTATGAGGTGGTTTGAGTGTGAATTGTCCCCAACGCTATCGTGTGTAAACAGTTGGCCCCACAGGCTGTCTGAGAGCACTTGACTCCCCCCATCCTCCTGGCATTGTGCGGGAGGGTTGTCAGCCCTCAGGAGGTAGAGTCCTGCTTCAGGAAGTGGGTCACTGAAGTGGGCTTTGAGGTTAGATAGCCCGTCCCACTCGCTCTGTTTCTTGATTGTGTGCGACTCAGAGGCTGCTTATACACCTTCTGCCATGCCTTCCCTGCCATGACAGACTGTACTTTCCACAGACTGTGAGCCCAGATAAACCCTCCTCCCCGTAGCTGCCCTTTGTCAGCTATTTGCCCATAAAACAGGGAAATGTAACATACATCAGTACTAAGGGAGATTTGGATCTGTTCCAGTTATCTCTTGAAGATGCATACTATTCAGGACTCACTAATTCAGAAGCTGTAACACACATGAGAGAAACCTCTTTTATCCTCTTCCCCTGCACCACAGAACCATCCTTCACTTCTTCTTTTTTTTTCTGGCTACATAGACATTTCAAGAGACTCACTCTTCATCTCTATTCGCGATTCATCTTTCATTTACGGAAGACGATCTGGCACTCTGATGTCCCTCTGCTCAGCAAATGTTGTCTCTTATAATCTTGGGTTTTCTTAGCAGCTAGGATGGTGTCATCAATACCAAACTGTGACAAACAGAGAAATATCACTTCAAAGAAGAACTGCCCAATATCATTAAATAACACTCGAAAACAGTATGGTATGATCCTGCACCCAAGGGACTACAGCACTGTAGGAAATGTGGAGAGGGGGGAATATATAAACAACTTGCTATATTTTGCATTTGCTTGCAAATTTCTAGTTCTGCAGACTTATGTCTTCACTCCATTCGATTTCCATCTTTAGACAGAGTGACTCAATAAGCCTGAATGTTTCCAGAGGAGGCCATATTGACTTGGCCACTCACAGAATGGACCATGTGGCTGCAAATACCTTGAGCCTTGGTGACCCAGAACTTCTACCTTCTGAATCTGTCTTGACTACCCCCACAGTTCATCCTTAGGAAGTCAGATACGTGAAGACATTCCTTTTCTCATAAAATAGAAAAGAAAAACATCTGGGAAGATTGCTCAGTGATTAAGAGCACTGGCTGTCTTTCCAGAGGACCAGTTCACTTCCTAGCACCCAAATCAGGTAGCACATGACTGATGGAGCTCTTATCTCCAAGGATCTGAGCCTCTCTTCTGTTTTGGTTGCACACACATGTGTAGGTACACTAACTAACACACACACACACACACACAAATAAAAAATAAAGTATTCAAAAATAGAAATGAACCAAATGATCAGCAACAGGCACCTATTAAATACCCTCTAATCCACCTATTTAAGAACTACAGTTAGCTCCTAAGGTGGTATGCACAAAGGCCCTAAAGTAACATAAAAGTATGTGCAACATTTTCTAAAATAACAAACAGGAGAGGATAGACCTGCATAAGCGTCTGATATATGAGTATGTGACTAGAATATTATTTTATACTGCATTGTAATTTATTACCACAACTAGTGCCTCAAAAAAGCCCTGGTTTATTAAGGTCCAGATCTGTGGGTCAGAATTCTGAGGCTGAAGTGGATTTTCCTGTTAGTGTCTCGTAAGACCAAGTCAAGGTGCTGGTCAGGCTTGTTATTTTGGGGATCAGCAGGGAAACAAGAGGCAATGCCCCCATGGCCTTGTTGGTGATGGGTGGAGTTTTTCCTTCGTAGATTCTCCACGTTCCTTCTCATTCCTCTGTCCTCAAACCGTTGATTCATTTTCATGTTTCGACTCCTTCAGACTCCTCCTTCCTCTCCTGTCTTGTTAAAGTTCTCACAATATGGACCCAAGTTTGCCCTGGTAATCTCTAAAGTCCATTGGTTCAGGGCTTTAATTCAACCTGAAAGACCTTTACAGAAGCAGTACTTAGATTAGTGTTCACTTGTATAACCAGGGATAGGGATCTTAACAGGACCACCTTTAAAAAAATCTATCGATCTATCAACCTATCAAATGTCATCTTCCCATACAGGAAGAATGGGCTCTCTGTGCAAGACTCAGTTCAGATGTGAACTGAAAAGAAAACAACCAAGAAAATGGGAAAACAGCCTTGCTACCAAAAAATCCACAGGGATACACAGCTGCTGATGACTTAATATCCATGGTACATAAGAAACACATACAGCTCAGCCACGAAAGAACAACAAAAACATGTAATGGAACTGAAAATAGACATATTTAGACATAAGTGGGCACTAATAAAATAAAAAATCTGGGCCTCTTCTGTTTTTTGGTCACTAAGATAATTATTCCAAATTGGTCATATTTTTGACAGCTTCATTAACTTAGACCATAAATCAAAGAGCAGCTATATAAATAAAACACATTCTTCCTTTCAGGTCTGGTTTGCCGTGGATGGACAGAGCTGAATAGCAGCTGAGGTTACAACAAGAAACAAGAAGATCTGTGCTGGGAACAAAGTGCTCAGGGATGATTCCGGATGCTCAGGATCATCCCAGCAACAGGAAAGGAGGTGGTCTTCCTTCTTGCACTTATGGAGTGCAGTTCAAATGCACTTTCTCCTCCAGATCCCACATTTTAATAGGGAGAGATGAAATCTACAGGCAAAGCATCACTAACCAGGAAGATAACCAAGGCAAGAAACACAGAGGAGGGGAAAGGAACATTTGCCTAAAATCAGGGTGAAGAACAGTAAGATGATGCCAGTGGCCTTGTACCGAACAGACTCTCAGGTGGAAGGATATCAGTGCCAATCCAGTTCAGAGCAGCAAGAGACAAATTCAGTTTAGTTGGTACAGGGAGGTACTTTCTAGTCATTTAACTGCTCCTCAAATAGAATATGTTCAGCCAGACACTGGATATTTTCCTCTTGGATAGTGTGTGGGGGGATGCCTACATTAGTAGGAGTTAAGTTGAAGAAAGCAAGAGAACAGCTCCTCTCTTTAAAATCCTCTCACCTGCCCTTAAGCAGATGACTGCCTCACAATAAGCCCGGGCTGCTGTGCCTTGTGGATAGATGTGTCACTGAGAAAAGATGGGGCTGACAAAGGATGTCACAAGCTGTGATCCGCTGATGAAGGTTTATAAAAGGGGACCTTGCATGGTGCAGGGGAAGGGGACGATAAAGCGGCATCCTTTGCTGCGAAACTGGTCTCAGGTTTTCCATGGACAAATTCTCCGTGTTCTGAAAGGAAACTGGAGCTGTGTTATCACAAGATATGGGCGACAAGTAGCTCAAGGGGGGAAATGTTTATTTTGATTTGAGTGTCAGAGGATTGAGTTTACTGCAGGTTGGCTCAGTTACTGAGAGCCTGAACTGAGGCAGGATGCAACGGAAGTGGAGAAGACAGAATGTGGAGGGCTATTTACTTCATAGAATCCAGGAAGCAAAGAGTTCATAATATGAGGGCACAGGGAAAGACACTCACCCCCAAGACACACCTCACCCACTTCCTCCAGCCAGGCCACAGCCCCCAATCATTCACTCACATTGCAATTCCATAAACAGATTAATCCAGAGTCCTTGTGGTCTCCCCCACTACCCCTCCTCTGAAGGCTGCTGGCATTGAGGACTAGGTCTTCAATGCATGAGCCTCTTGGGCAGGAAGCACTCCAAGTGACCACCACAGGAACATTCTCTAGTTACCATTGGAATTTAAAATATGAAAATCAGAGACAGGCACTCTGGAATTATGCTCACTACTCTGTCCTTCCATGCCTAAATCAATTGCCCAGAAAGCTCAAGAACTAATTTTTTCAAACTTCCAATTTATTTCTCAAGTTTCATAGCATTTTAGAGTTGTGTTTTAGATAGGAAATACTGGCAGGAGATGTAACATCTATCTAGATCCAACGGGGGGGGGAAAAAAAAAAACATAGTCTCACTAATACTTTCTCTTCCTTTAAAATTGCTTACAGCTTCAAATATCTGAAATGAAACAATTTCATATCAAGATAACCTTGAGGTTCATTCAAATTAAATCTCACTATTGATTCTATAATGGGGCATATGTCACCTTTTTAAGCATAAGAGAAAACTGCCAACATATACATATATATGCTATCTTTAAAACTGTCTTCTATAAGAATGGTAAATAGCAAAGATGAGCAGAAAGACATGAAATCTGGCTTCAGGGGCAGCAATCATCTTAAATATTTTTAAATAATAGCTTTCCAATCAGAATCACTCAAAAGGTAAAACTGAATTTTGCACTGAATTAAAAAAGGTTCAAAGTCAGACATGAAGGTGCAGGCATATTGTTTCATCTCTCAAGAAGCTGAGGCAAGAGGATCAAGTGAATTTGAGGGCATCCTGGGCTACAGAATGAGTTTCAGGAGCCTATGACACAGGACTCTATCTCAAATAAATAAATAAATAAATAAATTGGAATATCAGGTACTATTGGAAGCACAATTTGCTATTTTGTATATGAGTATATTATAGCATTGAGACAATAGCCTTAATTATAATGGGAATTTATGCTATCCATTATAACATTGGTTAAGCAGCTGGGTTGATACAAAAAAATAACAAAAGGAATTCATAAAATTTTATAATTGGAAGAGTAGAGATAATGTTTACCCATTTTATTTTTGAGACAGGGTCTCACTTTGTAGCCTTGGCTGTCCTGGAACACAGTATGTAGACCAGGTTGGCCTCGGACTCACAGTGATTTGCCTGCATCTGCCTCCCAAGTGCTGAGTTAAAGGTGTGTGCTGCCACTGCCAGCTCCCACCCCCTTACACACACACACACACACACACACACACACACACACACACTTGTATTTGTAAGCAGATTCAGAGAGCTCAGAATCTTTCCAGTGTTCACACACCTGGGGGCTAAAGTTAATACCCAGGAATATTGATCACCGCTCCACACTCTGGATACCATGGAGAGGCCTGACAAAACCAGGAGAAATCAGGCTGATGCAGTGACCTACATAAAGCCTGGTCTAGTCATGCAACTTCTCGTTGCTTCTCATCCACCCAGGTTTCCGAGCAGCCACACTTCTAGACTTTTCTAGGTTGCTTCTTACAATACCTTTGGGAATACCCAAAGGCACTGTGTTTCTCTTATAGAAATAGGATGTTTTTTGTTTAGGAGACAAATCTGCAAAGCCGAAAAATTAATGAAAATTTAAATCACAGCTTAAGATAGCAATCTAAGAACTGAAAGCTCTTGACTGATGGGCGAAGACAGTGGGATACAGCTCTGGAGGAGAGGGGAACACGTGTTTGTATCTGAGGGATCCGTGGAGTTCAGAAGAAAGACACAGCAGAGAGGGCATGACATGGAAGGAACAAACGGAGGCGTGTCTGTAAATGATGTTCACATCTGCAATGTGCTCCCCCAGATGTGTGAAGAGGCTGTAATTTTCATGTACAGTGAAAGCAACTACATGCTTCTTAAGTTACATGAAGTCAACAGCTGAGGGAAAATGAGCCAGGAGTAGACGCAAGGCCACCCAACAGTAAAACACAACATACATGCTATCACCAGGAAACACATACAACAACCACAGATACAGCAGTGATAATGAAGATCAAGCATAGTCAAGGGAGGAAATTTGCTCTGGTACGTGCATGAAAATGTTCTCTAGTGAAGTGCTGACTGGTGTCCTTGACTCATCTCTGTTGTAAGAAGGCCACTTGTTCATTTCCCAGCTGGTGTGGGACAATTGTCTATATTCTGTCAATTATGTTTTAAATAAATGCTGATTGGCCAGTAGCCAGGCAGGAAGTATAGGCAGGATAATCAGATAGAAGTAGAGGTGGGTCAATGAGAACAGGAGAATTCTGGGAAAAAAGAAACTCCCTCTGCAGTCCTGCCCAGGCACAGAAGAAGGAAGATGTGACCTACCCTGCTGAAAAATATACCGAGCCATGTGGCTTACATATACTAGAATAATGGGCTAATATAAGTTGTAGGAGTTAATAAGAAGCCTGAGCTAATGGGCCAATACGTTTATAACTAATGTAGACCTCTGTGTGATTTCTTTGGGACTCAACAATTGCAGGAACCAGGCAGGCCAGAAAACCAGACAACAAACCCGGCTGTCCAGACTCCTGAAATAATCACACAGAAACTATATTATTTAAATCGCTGCTTGGCCCATTAGCTCTAGTTTCTTATTTGCTAACTCTTACATCTTAATTTAACCCATCTCCATTAATCTGTCCATCACCACGAGGTGTGGCCTGCCAGCAAAGTTTCAGCACATCTGCCTCTGGCAGCCGCTCCATGACTTCTCTCTGACTCTGCCTTCTTCCTCTCAGCATTCAGTTTAGTTTTCCCCACCTAGCTAAGTTCTGCCCTGCTATAGGTCCAAAGCAGTTTCTTTATTCATTGATGGTAATCCCAGCACACAGAGGGGGCTCCCACATTACATCTCCAAACCTAGAGCCATAGCAAATGATTCACACGGCTCCTATAATGTTCCTCTGTGTAAGCAAAAATGTCTCGCTGAGCACACCTTGCTAAAAGCAGTGAATGTCTGCACTCTGGCCCTTCCTTCCCCAGAATGCTGATGAGGCAGAAGGCTTGATGCAAGAATAAAATGGGAATGAACGATTAGATTGTTTTAACCTGTAACTCATTCTGTAAGTTTAGCTTAGCTCTGCACCAGGGTACTTTTCTCAGTGTGGCAAAATTCCTGGCAAAAGCAACTTAAGAAAGGGTTTATTTTGGATCACATATTATGCCCATCATGGCCAGGTGTGGGCCAGATGGTCACTTTGTAGAACAGTGACTACAGAACAGTTTATAGTCAAGAATTTTGGATTTCCTCTTTCGGTTAAACCTTGCTGAAAACACCCTCCTGGATAGACCCAGAAGCATGTCTCCTAGGCAACTCTAAATTCCAGAAAGCTGACAAGATCAACCACAAGGAGTGCCTACTGTGTGGCATGGGGTCACTAAGAAGAGAGCAAGGAGAACAAGGGGATGCTGGTACACAATGGAACAAGCAAAGTTTACACCATAACCACAACAAAACCCCTAATGTAAAATAAATGTTTCACATACCAGCGGAGAGGCTGTGGTTTCACTTCTTTGCAATTACTGTGTCTTGGGCAGGTGGTGGTACCACAAGGCACAGCAGTCCAACATTTTTCACAGATGTCCATGACACTCATCTACCTCAAGTTTAGTAAATGATCTTACACCATAGGTGAGTTGTCTATGCCCAAAATGAGATGCATGAATCCTGTCTCAAAAAAATACATGTTATAAAATATATTATCTTCTCTAGAATAATCATACATTTTAAGTAACAGCAATGAGTGGATAATAATTATAATAACTCTCCCTCCATCTGTCTTTAAAATCGTATGTTGGCAGAGGTTTCTGTCCTGCCCAGTCCCGCAGCCATTCAACCCTAAAGAAACACACAGAGGTCTACAATAATTATAATTTTGTTAGCCTATTAACTCAGGCTTCTTATTAACTAATTTCTACATCTTAACCCATAATTCTTGTCTGTCTTAGCCATGTGGCTTGGTACCTTTATCAGCAAGACATTCTCATCTTGCTTCCTCTGTGTCTAGGTAACGGCTGTAGACTGAGCTTTCCTCTTCCCAGAATTCTCCTGCTCTTGTTGCCCTGCCTCTACTTCCTGCCCGGCTACTGGCCAATCAGGGTTTCATTAAAGCAATACAACTGATAATCATTGTCCCAGAGTAAGCATACCCCACAGAAGGTATAGAAAATACCACACCTGAGTGGATGACCCTAGCCTAAAACTGTCCTACTATGGGATGCTAAGTATTGATGTCAGAACCTAGGATTATCATTTTCACAAAAAAAAAACAAAGAAAATTTCAGGAAGATTAGTGTCAATTATGAGATTACACATCAAAGCTGTTACATGAAAATCTGTTTCTAAAGTCTTAAATTACAAACCGACTATCTTAATTTCTATGTAAATTGTAATTGGTAGTTAATTTAAAAGTGTTGCATAAAATTAAGTGGAAATAAGAACCTGCTTGACTGATGATGTAGCAGGACTAACACCAGCCTACAAACCTGGGGATGGATGGGTTTCATTGAATCTGTGTAAGAGCAATCAAGACAGGGTTTGACTGTAGCTTTAGAGCCTGTCCTGGAACTAGCTCTTGTAGATCAGGCTGGCACTAAACCAGACCAAAAGATTTTCTGCCTCTGAACCTTCAATGAAAGGATGCTAGAGCTCAGAGGAGCCCAGGTACTCCAGTTCTCCTTACAAGCTACTGAAGAGTTTTGCTCAGCATGATACAAGCTGCTCACAATACTTTCCCTCTACTCTTAGCTGAGCATTTTCCAGGGCAATACCAACAGCTCCAGGCCTGCTCCACACAATTCTAGAGGAGAACAGGGACCCTGGGAATGCGTCTTCCCACTGCAGACTGTGACAGGGACCCTGGGAATGCGTCCACTGCAGACTGTGACAGGGACCCTGGGAATGTGTCCACTGCAGAGTGTGACAGGGACCTGGGAATGTGTCATCACACTGCAGAATGTGACAGGGACCCTGGAAATGCATCCCGCTGCAGAGTGTGACAGGGACCTGGGAATGCATCCACTGCAGACTGTGACAGGGACCTGGGAATGCGTCCACTGCAGACTGTGACAGGGACCTGGGAATGCTCATTCCACTGCAGAGTGTGACAGGGACCTGGGAATGCTCATTCCACTGCAGAGTGTGACAGGGACCTGGGAATGCTCATTCCACTGCAGAGTGCTCCAAGCAGAGCTGATCTCCTGGCATGGACAGGCCTGGCTGTCTACTCAATATGAACAAGTTTCAAACACAATGTATGGAGCTGTGGGGCACATGTGACTTCTGTAGCAATGACAGGTTGACTCTGTGGTCCTATGGGACGACTGTTGTCATCTTCACAGCTGGCTTAGAGGGGCTCTGGGGCCTCAGTTAGTATTTTGTCAGTAAAGATTTTGTCATTGGTGCCCCAGGGAACCATCGGGCCACCATCTGACATTTTGTCTGTGGCCATAACACAGAAGCCTCACTACTGCTATGCCGGAGTTAGCCATGCTGTTCCAGCCCCTTGGTGGTCTGCACAGCCCTTGGAGGCAGAGGAATAGGAGTGCAGAGGCACTCCAAACTGTGCTTGCTTCTTAGTGCCAACAGGGTATGAAGCTCAACCCTGACCTTTGTGCTAAGTCACTGGGGGACTCTCTCAAGGCTGTTTTCGAGTGTGTATTAGCGTTGTGTTGTTATTGCAAGCTTTTCTCCTAGGGTGCACAGTGTGAACTCAGTATAGTGTGGTGACTTGTGTTCTCACAGGAGTCTCCGGACTCTGGGTACAGCTCACAGATACTCTTGTGCCCGTCCGTCCATCACTCCACATCTTCCCTAGCACCTTATTGCCAATGTGGACCAACGATGCCCATCTCAGTGTTACCCGAGCTCAGGCTACAGCAGGCTCTCTGAGTCAGACTCCTGAAGCACCAGTTGACACACTGGTTTCAGCAGAGCTGCTCTGGGAAGCATCAGAGACAGCTGAGAGCAGCACCTGCTACCCCCTGGATGCTCCCTGGGGTAGGGAAATTCCTCATTTTGACATTATGCATTTTCAAGATTGCATGCCCAAGGTGGCTTGTTCCCAGGCCTTTTTGTTCCCAAGACAGTTTGCTACCAAAGACCTGGAAAATAAAATGTTTTTCACTGCCCTTCCCCCACATTTTAATTTTTCAGTTTAGCAAATTCTTAGCATTGGCTTTTTCCCCCCATTTGTTTTGTTTCACAGAGAAGTCTAGCTATATGACCCATGCTGACCTCTCGTGCCTCAGCCTCCCTCCCAAGGTCATCCTGGTGCCTCACCCCCCCCAAGGTCATCCTTGTGCCTCACTTCCCTCCCAAGGTCATCCTTGTGCCTCAGCCTCATTCCCAAGTGCTGGACTCACAAATGGCAGCAAATCCATTGTCTATTCACACGTGACATAGATCTTGGATCTTTCCCAAGGAGGAGGCTGTCCCTCTACTCCACACATCTGAGAGACAGCCCATTACAGCTCTGAGTGCCAGATTGTCATAAAGCTGAACCTTCGGGCTGCCTTCCCAGTGAGCTCCTCGTTCACTCCGCATACATTCAGCTACACACAGATGCTGTGAGGCCTTTCATGACGGCACACAGCCCCTCTCACATCCCAGCACTCTCCAGAGTGACCTCCTCCAGCATACATCTTTAGATGAAGCTTTTGTTGCCGTTATCTAAGTACCAGCAATTTTTATCTTGGGTTTTATGGCCAATGGTGCTGTTTCAGTTAAAGGCTTTTAAAACTCCTCACTAATATCTTCCCCAGAGAAGTGAATTCAGGAAGCAGACCCCTTAACCTGTATGCTTTCCAAAGTCAGAGGGTAAAAGAAATGTCACGCGAGAGCATGGACGGATGGGTGTTGAAGAGATGGCTCAGTGGACAAAGGCCCTCGCCACATAAGCCTGTTAACCCAAGTTCAGTCCTGGGAATCCACTTTTATGTTGGTTCCCAGTAAACTGACTCCGCAAAGTTGTCCTCTGACCCCCTTCTGCATGCTGAGGCACATGTATACTCACATGCATGGTAATAGAAAAATATCGTTAAATAAGAATTAAACAAGAATAAATAGCCAGGCTGTGGTGACGCACACCTTTAATCCGAGCACTCTGGAGGCAGAGGTAGGCGGATCTCTGTGCGCTCAAGGCCAGCCTGGTCTAGAGAGTAAGTTCTAGGACAGGCACCAAAACTATACAGAGAAACCCTGCCTTGAAAAACCAAAACAAAACAAAACAAAAAGAATAAGTAAAATAAAATGAAATAAAACAAAGGTCTGACTTTTTAATCGGCTTGCTTTTAATCCCAAGATTGACCTCCTATATATATATATGACCTCCATCTCTGTTGGAGTTCATGTCATTCAAACAGGGATGGTGAATTTAAATACATGTTTTTCGCTTGCCAAGATACATCATCAGAATTGCTTACTGGAAACTGCATCTTTATGGGGAGCCACAGCTCTGAAAATCCTATCTCAAAGAAAAGCACCCAGAACCACACAATGGCACACAGCCCCGGGCTGCTCAAAATAATGGAGATCTGTGCCACTTTGAAAGACCTTGGTTCCATCCAGGGACAAACGGAATGCCTTCAGGAAGTCAGAGAATTCTTGTCTTCCACTTCACGACAATGTGAGCCTGGGGCTAACTGGGGAGAGTAGGTCATTTCCAAGTTTATCCAACCATTTTTATTTGATCCATTGCCTTTTATGTATTTATGTGTATACATGCCTGGGGGGGTGTGGTCACACACACGTATGTGTGTGGAGGCCAGAGGTTTGGTGTCTTTTTCCATCTCTCTCCATCTTGTTTTGAGGCAGGGTCTCTCATTGAACCCAGAACTTTCCGATTTGGCTAGGCTAGCCGACCAGTGAATCCTAGAGCTCATTCTGTCTCTGCCTCCCCATGTTTAGTTCAGCTAACAGCATTCATTGCAGACTTTGGATGGAGACTCGCTGCTTTGAGGTGGCCCCAGGGGACTGTAGGCTGAAGTAGAAGGAGTGGCGAACTGATCTCGGCAGTGTCTTGAGGCCTTTTCCAGGAGGCTGCTTTCCTTAGGAAGTAACAGCATTGACATTGCCCCACTTTGAAGGGATGCTCAGATCTAACTCAGCTTGCTCCTATCCAAAGAGCTGAGACTAGCTCTTAGAAGAAACTAGACTAAATTCTTGCTTTTTACGGACTGTACTTTTTAAGGACACACTGAAACATCAGCCGAATTCTGCTGTGAGGCAGAGAGACAAAACAGGAGAAAAACAAATCAAGTTAAAAAAAAAATCAATTTGAAATTTTGGTGTTTGCTGCTGGACTTGCAGCCTCTGACACACGGAAGCATAAATAGCTTACGGAAAGTAGAAATAAAACCCGGCGCTATCTAAATGTGGATTAGTCCTGCTGCTTTCTGGGTCACCTCTTCTGGATCAGAGATGCTAGCTCAGGGGGATGCAAACAAAATTCAATATTTTCTTGAGACACAGTGAGGACGGTGCTTTCCTCCAAAGAGGAAATAAAATGGTAAAATGGGAACCTGCGCAAATTGGGGACGGCAAGCACTGTGGGAAGTAAAAGATACTGACCCAGATGAGGCGTTCTGAGCAGGGGTTCAACCTTGGGCCACATGACATCATGGGGCTTTGTCAGACTCTGGGAAGGAAGCCCAAGGGTAAGAGCTGCTCTCACAAGCGTCTCTGAAACCAAGTCAGGTGGAGGGCACGAAGTCAGCCTAGAAAACAGAGACTACCATGCCAGCCCTAACCGTTTAAGTTTCCCCAGTCTATTGTTCTGAATTGTCTATACTGAAGTCCAGTCATTCTGCTTGCAAATGCAAAAACAACAAGCAACAAGCTGCAAATGAGGCCGAGAATCTCAGTCCTCAGGGATTAACACCTCTTTACTCTGATCTACTTCCTGGACCAAGTGGTGCTCATAAAATAACGACCACACCTACACTTTACTTATTATTTATGCATTTATTACAATGCCAGGGATTGAGCCCAAGCTTTGTGCATACCAGGGAAATGCTGTACCACTAAGCTGTAGCCCCAGCTTGTGCCTCATTAGAACAGTACCAGAGTACTCCTGTCATGGAAGACACAGTTCCTGTTTGAATTTTCTTTTTATTGCCTTTTCACCTTCACACACACACACACACACACACACACACTCGTGCACACACACTCGTGCACACACACACATGCACACACACAGCACACAACACACAGACACACATGCACACAACACACATATGCTTGCACACACACTCACATATGCATGCAAGCTTGCGTGCGCACACACACATCTTGAAGTTAGATTCAAATACAATAATAAAAAGGTTATTAGACATTTACGTGACTTGAAAGGGAAGATGGTAGTATCGATCTCTTTCTTGGATCTTAGTAAAATGGTTCAGGAGAGTTTCTGGGCCCTCAACATGTTATACATGTAGAACTGAAGTTTCAGGACCTCTTTCCTGAGAGCTGGGTATCTGCACAGGCAAGCCCTGAGAACTAGCTATCCTGGGAAGAACCTGAGGAAAAACCTTCACATGTCTCTTGACTTGAAATCAGTTTTTCATTTTATTATATGATCCGTCCCCCAAAGGCATCAGAACCCATTTTTGTTTTTCTATATTTGAGGCTACAAGTAGAATGTTGAGAAGCAGCAGTAACTTTAACGAATGAGTCTTTAGAAGGAAGGAGAAACCATAAAACCAGTAGCAGTAGAGCAAAATACCAGACACCCTGGAGTCCTGTAATCTAAATAAATACCACAATAACCACTCTCCGACTTCCTGTATCTTTGACCCCCTTTGTTCTCTTGGGGATCTTCCTGCTAGTGAGACAGAATCTCTGCTTCAGAAATTGCCTTCCTCCTTAGTTTCTATCTTTAAGTATCTTAAGTATCCAGATTTTATTTTAAACCTTTCTTAAAAAATGATTTATACTCAATACACCTTCAACAGTAGGCAATGGTGTATACTATGTGTTTGTATGTGTATGCATGTGTGCACACATGCACACACATGCATAATTTCAGCCTCTTCATATTATATTCTATCATGAGAGCTGAGATTATTTTTCTGAGTATAAAGCTGACTTCACACCCAGAGTGGCTCCACAGTTAACAATATTGCGCTCAGTGAAGCTGAAGAAATGATAAGCACACAGACTTACAAAAGTGCATCCACACGACCAGTGAGAATGAACACAGCCCTAGATGCAGTGTATTCAGGCAGTAATGCAGGGGCATTATACTGCACGACACACCAGCTCTGTTGTGGAGAGCAGGAGAGCCAACGTGTGTTTGTTCCACGTCTCATACCTGTGATAACATGCCTGACAAAAGCCACTTCCGGGAGGAGAGGATCTGGGGGAGAGGGGAAGTTGGAGAGGGAGGACTGGGAGGAGAGGAAGGAGGGAAAACTGTGGTCAGGATGCAATGTAAAGAAGGAGAGAGAGACAATTTGCATTTCCCTTATCGCTAAGGAGGTTGAGCATGACCTTAAGTGTCTTTTGGCCATTTGAATTTCTTCTGTTGAGAATTCTCTGTTCAGTTCAGTGCCCCATTTTTTAATTGGGTTAATTAGCATTTTAAAGTCTAGTTTCTTGAGTTCTTTATATATTTTGGAGATCAGGCCTTTGTCTGTTGCAGGGTTGGTGAAGATCTTCTCCCAGTCAGTGGGTTGCCTTTTTGTCTTAGTGACAGTGTCCTTTGCTTTACAGAAGCTTCTCAGTTTCAGGAGGTCCTTGCAGGTGTCCAGGGAGATGTCCCTAGCTAGTACCTTAGGCAACTGAGGACAGGGAACCTGAAATGACTCTATCCTATAGCCATACTGATGAATATCTTGCATATCAACTTAGAATCTTCATCTGGCGATGGATGGAGATAGAGACAGAGACCCACATTGGAGCACCGGAATGAGCTCCCAAGGTCCAAATGAGGAGCAGAAGGAGGGAAAACATGAGCAAAGAAGTCAGGACTGTGAGGGGTGCGCCCACCCACTGTGACAGTGGGACTGATCTATTGGGAGCTCACCAAGGCCAGCTGGACTGGGACTGAATAAGCATGGGATAAAACCGGACTCTCTGAACATGGCGAACAATGAGGGCTGATGAGACGCCAAGGACAATGGCACTGGGTTTTGATCCTACTTCATGAACTGGCTTTGTGGGAGCCTAGCCTGTTTGGATGCTCACCTTCCTGGACCTGGATGTAGAGGGGAGGACCTTGGACTTCCCACAGAGCAGGAAATCCGGACTGCTCTTCAGACTCGAGAGGGAGGGAGAATGGAGTGGGGGGAGGGGGAAAGAAAAGGGGAGAGGAGTGGGGAGAGGGGGAGGGAAATGGGAGGCAGGGAGGAGGCGGAAATTTTTTCAACAACAACAAAATAATGATATACCGGATTTCAGATGTGTTTACTGGAGCAGAAAAACAAGGAATAAAATGTTTCAACCTTTAAAAAAAGTGTGTGTGTGTGTGTGTGTGTGTGTGTGTGTGTGAGAGAGAGAGAGAGAGAGAGAGAGAGAGCCTGTCTAAACCCATCATTTTCCAAACCTATCTGAGCGGCAAATGCCTGACACCTATTTTGGTCACTTAGGAATAGCTATGGAAACAGCATTTTCAGAAAGACACTTGGACAGATGCTGTTAAGCAACAAGTGGAAGAATTCATTCCAATGGATTTTACATCCTCCTGAAGCCCGTGGTGGTGCTGAGAGACTGTGGCTTCCGGGCCAAAGCTGTGTGATTACAAAGCCCCTGACACTCCACTTTCTTTTTCTGTTTTGTTTTGATATTTTGAGACAGGGTTTCTCTGTGTCCTGGAACTCTCTCTGTAGACCAGGTTGACCTTGAACTCACGTAGCTTCACCTGCTTCTGCCTCCCAGACACTTCACTTTCTTAAAGGCATTTCCAGGGGCTCTGCCTGAACCAGCAGAGCTTGATCTGGCTGAAGAACATGCTGGTAACACCCCCACCCCACCCCCACTGGAATCACTGCTCAGAGTGCTCGGATGGTGGAAAGAAGAAAAATATTAAAACATTTGTTTTACCAAAAAAAAAAAAAAAAAAAAAAAAAAAAAAAAAAAAAAAAAACACAAGCAAGGCACAGAGTAGCCCTTTCTTTGATCTCTACAGGATATTCCACTCTCAAAATAAAACACTGGTGGATTTTGCCTCAACCAGAAAATTGTCATGAAAATAAATAACCATCTAGAAACATATACTACCAGGCAAACGTGACCTAATACACCACTGTGGTTCCTTACAGCAGAACGTCCCTTTCAGTTCAGACCCTGAGTGTTGTGGAGGCCAAAGGACAACATAAGGCATCTTCCCCAATCTCGCTCCACAGAACCTAGAGCTCACGGATTCAGCCAGGCTAGCTGGCCAGGGGCTGAGGATCATCTTGTCTCTACCTCTCCAGTGCTGGAATTACAAGCTGGCTCCTCAAAGTCCTGCTTCTTGGGAGGGTGCTGAGATCTAAACCCAAGTCTTCACACATCTGTAGCAAGCATTTTATTTATGGAACCATTTCCCCAGTCTTGCCAGGCTTATTTCAGGACTGTAACCTTAGCAGAATGCTTAAGCAATTTGCCATGGCACAAGGAAACCTCCAGATAACCCTTCCCAATGACAAAGGCGGATGCAAAAGAGCCAGCTGCCTGGACTTCCACGGACCAAGGTGCACAACCGAGGAAGCCGAGAATTAGTGTTACATTCTCACTGAAAAGCTTAAAGATGCCCAGTGGATGGCCAGTGTCTAGCTTAGCTGTTTCTACTTCCTTTGGATTAGACATTTGCTATTTAATAGGTGCTTTCCATCTCTGTCACCCAATGTTCTAAAAATAAGACAATGGGGATGGCTTATAATGTAGAAAAGCCATGATAACTCCCAAGTAATAAAAACAGGATCAGTGCTTGTCAAGTTGCTGGGCGATTAAATGTCATTCTACCCCTTGCCCATTCTGCCCCATCAGTTTAATTCCTTCTGAGGACAGATGGAATTTCTCTTGAAAAGGCAAGCCGCTAATATTAGCTCACAAGCCATAGAAGAGCTTAGGGACACAGCCGCCTGACAGAAATCACCCTGAGCCTCAGGAAGCTCCTGTTTCACTGTGGGAAGCCTCTGCTGGTCAGAAGTTGACTTGAGGAACTCCGTACCCCTCCACCACATAGTAGGCCGTGGTCAAGGGACAGGAAAGGCCAGCTGCCATCCCAGAGAGACAATCAGTGGAAGTCACAACATGGCCGCCCACTGAGGCCATGTTCTGCCTCCCGCTCTAAGAGTTTGTGGCAGCAATGCTGTAATTCCAAGTTTGAGTCATTTGTTTACATTCTGCTTACGCTACGCTCAGCTCCATGGCAAGCCTCAGATAGGAGAGGTGCCCAGGGAGCTCATACAGGTCATCTCCTTCATGAGCTGCATTGACAGAAAGTGCTTCCTCTCCGTTTCTATCCCGGATCACACGAGAAGCCATGACTCCCGTGAGCAGAGGGCACCTCAAGCTCACAGGACAGCTGCGGAGCCCCACAGTGGCAGGGGGAGACTCAGGGAGGCTCACAGCCAGAGTGAGGCCTTGCCTCGACAGAACCTGTCGGGGAGCAGGGTGGCTAGCGTCACCAACGTACTCATTTCTACACCAATGTGCAACCCCCATGTCAACAACAAGCAGGTATTTTTTGCTTCTGGGAGTGTGAATTGCCTGGAAGCAATATCCACTCTCTCTGGGTATCTAATTAGGTGGAAATTCCTTCGGGTTCAACCAATTAATGCTAGCATTGCATTAGTTATGAGACAAAGCTCCTTCCTGAAAGGATTCCACAACAATCAGGTAAAAAAAAAAAATCACTTCTTATTTTGATTTGCTATATTTATATGTTATCTTAAAATATGCACTTTTAAAATGTACTCTATACACATGAAGATGCAATACATACTTTGTGTATTTGTCTTTTACACATATATTTGAACTAAACTGTAGTTTGAGGTCTTTAGATGAGACAAGGGGGTAGGGTGTATTTTCTACTGAAAAGATGAATAATTCAAGAGCCATCTTTTAGAACTACTAATTTAAGCTCATTTCGATTTTGACTTCTACAGGTATGTCACACAAAAATCCTGTTAGAGAATAATCTCTATTTCATCTGGAAAAAATATACTCAGATTGCTATGATACCAAAGCTCTTCTGAGCTGCAACCAATGGTGATGGGCACTGTACTTGCAGACGGTCTGAATGGCTCTCCAGATTCCCCTCACGGTCCCTGTTCAACCTCCACATCTTTATGTCTCTTGGGATTGCTCTTTTTTTGTAAATTGAATTTTTAAAAATTCATCTATTATAAGGTACTGCACTCGATACTCTTAATAGTTCCAATAAAGGGAGCACATTTTCACCTGAAAGATAAAGACATAGTTGCTACTATGTTGCGCAGAAATAGAATAAATTAGCAATCAAGAAAACAATGTCTAATTCCTGGCAATGTTAATCTTCTCAGTTAAACACTGAAAGTGTAAATTCTTAATTAACACAGCTATTTGATCATTTAAGGAGCCCATGGTTTATAGCCAACGCCATTTCCATTAGGTGGAAACAATGTTACTCCCCTTCCACATTAATCATTGTAACAAGGACACAGTCTTTGGGAGGAAGTGTGTGTCTAGAGGAAAAATGAGAGACAAGATAAATAAGTTCAAATAAGCAGTGGCCCTGGGGTTTCTAGTATTATTATATTTTATAGTTTATAAAGGTTTTTCCACTCCTTATTCCATACCATCTTCACTCTTCTTTAAGGTAAAGTGACTACTGTCCCTCCCTTACAGGTAAGGAAATCATAGCTGAAAGAAATAAGTCATTAAAAAATGTATGAAGGCTAGAGAGACAGCCAAGAAATTCAAGAGCTCTTACTGCTCTTCCAGAGGACCTGAGTTCAGTTCCCAGAATCCTGAGGAGTAGCTCACAACAGCCTGTAACTCCAGCTCTAGGAGTTCAACACCTTCGGTCTCTGAAAACACCTATACTCGTGTTTACATAATCCCATGCAGACACACACACACACACATAATTAAAAATAAAATAAATCTTAAAAAATAAAATTATATCAATAAGACCGATTAGAGATAGCCAACACGCATATGAAAATTATCTAACATCACTAGCTATCAGAGAAATGCAAATTAAAACCACACTCCAGTTCTGCTCATTTTGGAAAGGTAGTCTTTAAGACAACAAGTAACAACAAACGCTGGTGAAGATGTGGCCAGAAGTCCCTATATACTGGGTGGGTATGTAAACTGATACAGGCTCTACAGAAATCCATATGGAGCTTCCCTTAAAACTGAACAGCCCCTTTATACCTCCTGGTATTTACCTAAAAGATTCTATGTCAACATATCAGAGATACTGCACCTCTATGTCTATTGCTACACTGTTCCCAATAGCTAGTGACCTAAGTATCTACCTACAGAGGAATGGGCAAAGAAAGTATGATCCATGAGCTCAACAGAAGGGTATCATCTTAAGTAAATGAAGTCAGAAAACAAATATTACATGTTCTCTCTCATTTGTGAATCCCAGATTTTATATGAATACAAAAAATTATAAATATAAGTCAGGCATTGGTGGCACACACCTTTAATCTGGTCACTTGGGAGGCAGAGGCAGGGGGATCTCTGTGAGTTCGAGACCAACCTGGTCTACAGAGTAAGTTGCTGTGAGAAATGCTCTTGAAAAATTTGTCACTCATATTGGTTTTTAAAATGCTGATTGGTCAGTAGCCAGGCAGGAAGTATAGGCAGGGTGACCAGACTAGAAGAATTCTGGGAAGAGAAAAGGCAGAGAGTCAGTCACCAGCCAAACAGAGGAAGCAAGATGAGAATGCCTCAATGGTAAAAGGTACCGAGCCACATGGCTAATACAGGCAAGAACTGTGGGTTGATTTAAGTTGTAAGAGCTAGTTAATAATGAGCCTGAGCTGACAGGTCAACCAGTTTATAATTACTATAAACCTCTGTGTGCTTCTTTGGGCCTGAACAGCTGCAGGACCAGGTAGGACAGAAACTTCTGTCTACAGTGAGTTCCAAGACAGCCAGGAAATCCTGTTATACAGAGAAATCCTGTCTCAAAAAACCAAAGACAAAACTCAAATATATGAAGCATGAAAGTGGATTCTAAATTGTCTAAGGAATCAAAAGAAAACAATGGTCAGAGGGAGAAAGTAGATAACAGGGAATGATGAGGGTAGAACATACTCAAAGGATGTTATTTCCTTGCGTGAAAATGTCCCCATGATACTTACACCCAGCCCTATGCACAATGACCATATGCCAATAAAATTTTGATTTACATAATTACTATGTCAATCATATTATTAAGAAGTGATGTTCAGGGGCCAGAGAGATGGTTCTACTCCCAGGATATCTGTGCCCTCTTTTGACCTCCCTGGGTACCAGGCACACATATGTTGTATATACATACTTGTAGGGAAAACACCCATAGGCATAAAACAAAATAAATCTAAGTTTTTATTTTTTTTTAAAAAAGCAGTGACATTTATAAAATACAAGGGAGCAAATATCTTGAGGAAATCTTTGAGTTTTAATTAATAATTAATAATCAAACTTTAGAGGATAATAATCAACTAAGGAAATGGTAAGTATATAGCTATTAGTTAACTCTTCCCCTGGAATAATTGCTTCTTCTTTTTCACTAATTTATTTCACTTTTAGAAACCAATTCTCAAAGACAGAAGTCACATAAATTCAATTTTCAGGAAACCAGAGGTAAAAAAAAAAAATGTTTCTTACCATATTATATCATTACCATATCCTTGAAAAGTATAGCATTATGGAAAGCTGTTGATGGGGAAAATGTTTAGAAATTCATAGAATTTTATTTCCTCAGTATTTTGGAAAAATAAAGCAAAATAATTCAGACTCAGGAAGACAAATAGCGTAAGTCTCTTCTTATATGCAGAAGCTAGACTTGGGGGAGTGGAAAACAGAAGGGAGACCATCTAGGGAGAGGAAGGGAAATGTCAATGTTGTCAGGGTTTTCTGTCCTGCCCGGTTCCCTTAAAGAAATCACACAAAGGTCTACATTAACTATAAACTGATTGGCCCGTTAGCTCAGGCTTCTTATTAATTCTTATAACTTATATTAGCCCATTATTCTTGTCTGTGTTAGCCACATGGCTCGGTACCTTTTTCAGTGAGGCAGTCACATCTTGCTTCTTCTGTGGCGGACTCACAACTGCCAAAGGAACTTTCGTCTTTCCAGAATCCTCCTGTTCTAGTTGACCCACCTCTACTTCCTGTCCAGTTGTCCCATCTACACTTCCTGCCTGGATACTGGCCAATCAGCATTTATTTAAAATATAATTGGCAGAATACAGACCATGGTCCCACACTTCTTCAAGAATGAGGGATGGGAACTTGGCACCAAATATCAAAGAACATTTTATATATATACGAAAATATACTAACCATACCATTTTGTACAATAAACATATGCTATAAAATATAACAGAATTCAGTTGTTATTTTTAACTTCAATCAAAAATTCACAGAATAGAGTCTGGAAAGCAGAAAACTGAGCCTGAGACACAGACAGGAAACAGGATTTCTTACTGCGAAATCTTAATCTGCAAAGTTCCAGAGGCCAGACTGAAGTGAGGAACAACTGTACACAGTGTGAACAGCATGGCAGAGGCACAGAGGTGGGGCCATACCTGTCACTGTGCTCCAGGAACAGTGAGGATCCCTGGGCAGAGCTCAGAGGGGCAGGGGGTAAGCCAGGGATAGCTCTGAGGCTGAGGATAACTCTGGAGGGGGAGGGGCCCATGCATGGCTGTAAAGGGAGGAAGAAAACTGAACCTGGGACCCAGGAACCCTGAAACTGGGTGAGAGCAGGCAGGCAGTGTACAAAAGGTAGCAGGAATGTGTTGAGCAGACAGCAGACTGCTGAAGAACAGACCCCAATTGTTGTAGCAGCTGACACGTTTACCAGGGCCACTGTGACTGAGAACACCAGATAGTTGGTTCTCTGAGAGTTACTGCTACTGCTAACTCCACTGCAGCCATCTTAAGACTGTGCATATAACCATGAAGCACTAGTAATAAAAACCCAGAGATAGATATTGGGGTTCAACCTGAAGACCAGAAAAGCAAGCAGCCAGCCACTGGCTCTTACCTCTACCTCAGGCCGAAATGGGAATCCTGCCTCCAGGAATCCTCTGAGACTGTGTGTGAGAGAGCTGTCTCCTCCTGCCTTACATTCCTCTTTTAGTGCTGGATTAAAGGTGTGCACCACTACCGCCTGGTTTCTATGGCAAACTAGTGTGGCTGTTGGGATTAAAGGTGTGTGCCACCACTGCCTGGTCTGTAAGGCTGACCAGTGCGGCTGCTTTGCACTCTGATCTTCAGGCACGTGATGTGGGATTCCCCTCTGTATGCCGTGAATACCATTGGTGAATAAAGAAACTGCTTTGGCCTGTTTATAGAGCAGAACTTAGATAGGCAGGAAAGACCGAATGCTGGGAGAAAGAAGAGCAGAGTCATAGAGAAGCCATGTAGACCCACCAGAGCCGGACAGAACTGTAGTAATAAGGAGCAGCGGGCTACGTTCCTGGTGCCCGGCTGCCCGCACGGCTAGCTTTATACCCGAAATAATTACACGGAAACTGTATTCTTTTAAACACTGCCTGGCCCATTAGTTCCAGCCTCTTATTGATCTAACCCATTTCTAATAATCTGTGTAGCACACAAGGTGGCTTACCAGGAAAGATCTTAACCTGCGTCTGTCTGGAGTGGGAGAATCATGGTGACTGCCTGACTTGGCTTCTTTCTCCCAGCATTCTGTTCAGTCTACTCCACCTACCTAATTTTTTGTCCTATCAGGCCAAGCAGTTTTCTTTATTAGTTAACCAATGAAAGCAACAGAGAAGCTACAAGACCCACCTCCATCACAGAACTTTACGTGGTAAACCACAGCCACGTGGCAATACACAGATGGCTAGAAATGGGTTAAATTAAGATGTAAGTGTTAGCAAATAAGAAGCTAGAGCTAATGGGCCAAGCAGTGTTTTAAATAATAGAGCATCTGTCTGTTTATTTCGGGTCTGAGCTGCTGGGTGGCCAGGAAATGACCAAGTGGCCTTTTTACAACCGGCAAGCTTTATTTACTAAAAGACAAATGAAATAACACTCTATAACCAAATACCAATGAAACTAGTTTTGACGTGCAAGAGAATCCGAGGCCAAAATAATGCAAACTCTTACCAAATTACAAAGAAAAATCAGTGCTTTGTAATTGTTTACCATCTTAGGAGTTTATATTCTCCAAGCCACTTATTTATTTATTTATTTAGGGTTTTTGAGACGGAATTTCCCAGTAACTATGGAGCCTGCCCTAGAACTCACTCTGTAGAGCAGGTTCACCTTGAACTCACAGAGATCTGCCCGTCTCTGCCTCCCAAGGACTGGGATTAAAGGCCCTTGCCACCACCACCCAGTTTGTTGTTTTATTTTTAAGACAGGGTCTCATATATCCCAGGCTCGCTTCAAACAGTCAGTGTAGCCAAAGATGATCTTGAACTTCTAATGCTGTGTTGGGGACCAAGCCGAAAGTTTCATGACTGCTAGGGATGTACCAATCGAATCACTTTCCTAGCTCTGAGTCAGTTTACTTAAAAATTAAACAAGTCAAATACCCTTAATGTATTTATCTTAAGGAGCTTGTGGATCAAAGACTACTTTGAAAAAAGAGGCCAGCTCTGACCGCCTGTTCCATGTATCACTGATGAGATGTCAAACTCCATCGTGAATGGCACAGACACATGCATTGCATTGGTCCAGCTAACACTGCATAGGGCAGAGACCAGCTGACTAGCAACTGAGCTCTACCCTATGACATAATCTGGTCCAAAGAGGTGGCGATTGTTATTTTATGACACTGCTTTTGAGGGCCAGTTTCCTAGGCAACCAGTGACCAAACGGACTGGTGACAAAGCCTTGGCCCTGCGGTGTTCTCATTTGCTAAAATGTATCATCACAGTCTATAACAAGGAAGAACTTCCCCCATGAAAGGAAAGCTGACACTGCCGTGCGTGCTGGAGCTTTTAAGAAAAGGATTCTGACCTTTACCTCCAATTCGGGCTCTAAATTAAATCAATAGCATCAGAAGCAGCACATCCAGGAGAGCTTGCTCACAGCACAGAAGGAAAATACGTTTTCCTGAGAGGAGAAGGGCCCCAATCTTCAGTAACTTAGAAACAAAGAGCTGAAGGGTTTGTGTAGCTATGACGACATACATAATATACAGAAACTGAAAACATACCTGTGAAAAGGAGCAGGTTGGTTATCATTACAAACAAGCAGAAACCTGACAATAAACAGTCTTTGAAATCAGTGATTCTTGCAGCGGCAGCAGGCACGGAGGAACGCCTTCTGGCGATATCGCCTTGGCCTGGATCTCCTCAATTATTTTCTGTCCTACGGTGAGGTTGGAGAACTTTACAGACTCATGGAGTGTGGATGGACAAGAAGATGGCATCTCCTTCAGATACTTCCACAAACACCAGCAACAGTCAAAGCCAAGGCCATCCTGCAGTGACCTGCGCCAACAGCCACAAAAATGGTGATTCATTGTGCCTGTTTGCTTTTTCGTTGGTGGGTATAAAAAGTAACAATTTATTTCAAAATAACCAACACCATTTGAACATTTGCAGCACGAGGTCTTCGCAAGAGCTGTATTTTCAAACAGAATGTGTTTTCAATCTGGTGTAAGAAGATACAATATTTCAAAATTACTGTGTAGTATACTTAGAGCTTAATTTTTGCATTTCTCTTCAAGAAGCACAGTTGATAAAACATGGTTATTTTTATAGTTCAGGCAGAGAAAGGCTGAGAGTAGCTACCAGCGCCAGTGCTCTTCTCTAAGCATCGGTGACTTTTGCTCACGTTACATCCTTACTGGGAGCTTTGGTCTAAGGACTTCTTATCTTTCTGTTTGTGCTGAGAGGAAAAATGGAACGAGAAGAAACTAGCCAACCTGTAGCTCTCAGACAAACCTCATTTACTCTTTTCCTTCACTTGATAACAGCATCCACAGTTGCTAAATGCAAACTAACTAACTGCCATCTTCTCTCAGCCTAAAGTGACATTCTCTACTAAAGCCACAGGCCACTCCTTCTAGAATGTCTGCAAGTTAGAGCTTCTTAGGGAAAAACTCAGTAATAACTTCATGAGCCATGATTGTCATTACCAATTTTACTAAGTTGTCTTTCAGAGAAGGAATGTGAATATCTCACAAATCTCTAGCATGCTTTCGACTCTTCATTTTTCTTTTGTAATTTATACTTCTTGTGATCATTAAGGATGCTTTTGATATACCTTTGTAGCAGGCTATTTTTCCAAGTCAGATTTAGGCTCATAGCAAAATTCAGCAGAGCACACCAAGATTTCATGCATACTTCCTGCTTGTACCTATACAATGGCAGTGGCGGGGTGGATTATCAACACACGTCCCCTCAGTCACTTGTTAATAAATGAAAGTGTGTGTTTGATGTAGAGTTGGCTAACCCCGAGGAACAGGGAACCTCTAGGTAGGGTGGAGGGTGCATATAACGGGCACGAGTATCTGTGGATTTTCATATCTTTGAGGGTTCCCTGCCAGAGAAGGCTTCCAGGAGACAGGTCAATTAAACTGAGATTGTAAGACTAGGGAGAAATGAGCCTGTATAGGAGGAGGTGCAAGAGGAGAAAGGAGGCGGGGGGGGAGGGGAGGGACCCCTTCCCTCTCCCTCACACAGGGCCCAGAGAGGAATCACCTACTCCTGAGAGTCTGAAAGAACTTCAGGGTGGCTGGATCCTTGGGGGCTCTGGGATTAGAACAGCCCTTATAGGGTCTTGTAGGTCACATCTGAGATTTGGGGTTCATTTGGAAGCAACTAAGAGCCACTGGAGGATGGGAAAGAGATGAACACCCATCATTTTAGAAGACAACTGTGTCATGGCGTGGTACACGCTTACGACCCCAGCACTTGAGAGGTAGGGGCAGGAGGGTCAGGAGTTCAAGATCATCCTCAGCTACAGAACAATTAAGGGGCCAGCCTGGGCTATATATAAGATAATGTCTCAAAGACAAGCAAAAATAAAATAAAAGGCAGACAAACAGGTGGACCAATTAGCAGAGGAGACAGGAAACTACCCAGGGCAGATTTCACTAATGCAGGAAGAAAAGAGACTGGCAAACTCTGCGAACTGCTGAAGAATTTCCACCATCTCCATGCCCCAGAGTAAGCCATCCTTGTCTGATACTGGTGCAGGACTGCAGACGGGTGTCTTGTCTGTTCCTCTCGACATTCTCTACCTTTCTATCTGGGTGAAATCCATCTTTCTGGCCTGGATGATTGTCTCAATTGAAACATGATGTTTATAAACAAGTGGCATTGGTTTGGCCACGGACAGTGGAGCAGAAACGTAACCCAGATCATACTAATGTGGTATATTTGAGAAAGAGGATCCCTCGCCCTTCTGTAGCAGAAACGACGGGGTGGGACTTTTCCATGGGAGACAGACCAGGAAAAGCTGATAGCAGATAAGAGAGTTGCACACTGGAGGCTGCACTCACCGTGTTGAGGTATCAGACCCTCTACTGAATACATGCTATGCGCTCAACACTCCTGTACACGTGCCGACTAATTTATTCACTCTCTATAGCAATCCATCTTGAAACTCACTTTATTATTTAGGTCGGTTCCAGGTGTTACCATCTACAATCGCTTGTGTTTACACAGCCGCAAAGAGAGAGTTCTGTCAAGGTGGGTGTGGGAAGGGCCCAGTCACCAAGCACAATCACACAACAAGGAAGGTTCTACCGGGCCACTCCATAGCTCAGAATCAGCCCAACCTCCTGCTCCTCCAGGAGCAAACACTGTTGGTGAATACCACGTGGTAAAACATCACGACACCCCAAAGTTTGAGGCCTCCTCATTTTGCTTTAGGTACGAGTGTGGCTTGGTGACTCACTGTAACTCACGAACTCTCTTTGAATTCTTCAATACGCTGAGTGGACAGGACACACAAGACTATAGGCACAGGCCTACTGCTGAGAAGACTCAAGCTCTTTAGAAGAATTACAGCGTGGAGAGGCCATGCTGCATAGCTCTAAGGTGGGATGTGTTTAGGGATGAAAGTGTGTAAACGGGGAAAGAGGGGATCATACAGTCCTGCCCAGAGAAACTCTGCAAACGCTGAAGCACCCCTACTAGAGTCCATCCTGAAAGGACTTGGCTGGGTCAGACTAGACGAGGATTTGAAAACGACCTTCCCCACTACCCGCCTGGCATAGACATACAGAACACGGGGGCAGTTGCTTTTCCAAGGGACACACTGCCTACGGAGTGCCCCACAGATATTTCACTATCCCTGACGGGCTCACACACCTGAGTTCATCGTCTGCGCAGAAATCTGTGATTTTGAACTCGGCATCCTCACATTTCCAGACTAGCGAATCTGCAAACGGTTTAGGGTGCTTGTTTGCACGAGCCTTCGCTGGCCACGGTACACAGCGCATACTCTGCGGGCTGCCCGGACGTCTACGTGGAAGGTTGCTCTTGCCATCATTACTGTTGTTAGATTTTAGGGTTCCGTAGGAGAAGGGAGGTTTCAGGAGACAGATAGTCAACTCATCCTCAGGCAGCAGCTTTATTCATGCTGTCAGGGAAATGGGCAACACAGAACAGAGTGGTGTTTAAAGTAAGATGCTCCAGGCCTGCGGCGGGAGAGCAGAGCCTGTTCTTTCAAGGTTCCCATGAGGTAATGGGTCCAAGTTAGGCTGACATTAAAATAAACTAAGAGCCATTATGTTTTCTTATATTTCTGGCTGAGGCAGGTGTTTGAAAAGGCACAAGGGCATTCATGGTGAGTGGCCCCTGGGAGAACAATGGGACTAGTCAGTACATGATGATGGTCCCTTGTCCTGCCTGGAGCCCCTGCCACATAGGGCTTTTTGTTTGGAATGAACCCATTCCTAGGGGGTTGGTTTCCCCTCTTAGGAGATCTAACAATTACCATTTTCAGGCTCAGCACTTCAATGAACGCACAAATGATTGTCTCAGGGACTGCACAAGACGGGAAATCTTCCTCAGACAGGGTTAGTGATTTATCCAGGGTCATCATTCAGCAAATGAAAAGCTGGGGTTTGAACCTGGGTCTGATGGACTAGAAAGATATAATTGCTCCCTCATAAGCTACTCCGATTCCACCGGGGTGGCAGGGAGGTGAAGCTCTTTCTGAGTAAAGAACCACTTCTCCAAGCCTTTCTCAAGCCAGGGCAAACGTTTTACTCCATCATTTCCCATTCCTGCATCCTTGGCAGTAAGATGAGGGAGACCGGTAGCCAATTACAGCTGCCTCAAGTCATACAGCCTTGCTTGCCTCTTCCTGGGGGTCAAACCTTCAGCCTACCCTGCCCAGGAAACCCCTCTGTCCCTCACATCAGCTCCATGGAATGCTGCTATTACTCGCTTCCATCTTGACTGCAGGCAGAGTCTCTGCATCTAAACCTCACTGAGTTTCCTGTAGAAGACAGGCAGTTCTTGGGGGAGAGGAACTCTGGCCTCTTCACTCACCCATCTCTAGCACGTAGGCAGAACTGGCCCTGAGCAGGAGTTCTACACGTGATCTTATTGTATTGTTTAAAATCCCACAGGAAGTTTTCCAGAGATGAAGATGTGTTTCCCGTGCAGTGATCTCTCTCTCTGTCTAGTTTTTCCAGATCTCATCAGCCCAGGGTATTGATGACTATCTTTTTCCTTCTCTAGGAGCAGGGCAGGGGTTCCTCCTGTACGTGGAAGTTCCAGTTATCATGACATCCCCCAGTGGGAAGAGGGATAGAAGCTCATGAAATGAGGCCCCTCTCCGAGGTTACAGGAGCAGTAGACAGTACTGGGGGAAGAGAGATGCTCGGATGCCGTAGCTGCCTGCAGATTGTGCAGAGTGAGCTCCAAGGACACACCTTTCAAGAGTCAAACTGGCCTGGCCTTTTTCGTGTGGTGCAGATACCTTGAGTCACCCAGCCTCCCATAAGTAATGCTGGCTAAGCTCACTAGTACACCAAAGGAGGCTGGGTGTGTCTGCGGTAAATAAATGTTTGTTCAAATCTCCCAGGAAAAGTCATGCAAAGGAATCACGAGGTTTTCGCATGTGAATTGAAGTTCCAAGGGGAAGGAAGAAGTCACACCTGCATTAAGAATTCTACAAGGCCAAATGGCTGAATTTGAGGATTATAGAGAGTTAAAATGTTGAAGACCAGAGCCAAACCATCTTGGACTATCTATTTGCTTTGAAGGCCATTCATTGCCAGTCCAATGTCTGGCTTATCATCCTGTGACTACTGAAAACGTAAAAATGTGTTTTTAGCAAATACCTAGCTTCCACCATTCCAAAAGTTAGGGTTCTCACCAGAGCATCTGAGACCTGAAAGAGATTTTCTTGCTTTTCTGCAACCCTCAGCCTGATGCTCCCATCAATGTGTTTCAAAAGCATCTTGATTTACACCTTTCCTTGTTCTGTTACTTATATAAAACTTCATGAAACCATTACCACACTGGGACACGGGCTTTGAGGTAGCTTTAATCTGCATTTCCGAATAAACTATCTTTTGTCACGTTTGAGGTGAGAATTGTTTTCATTGCTGCTAGCCTCAAGAAAGATGAAAACAGCATTCAGCTGGTGGTCCTGGGTGTGATGAAGACTCTTAAGATTCTAAAGCAAGTACTTCTAACACAGACCAAGAAGGAACCACTAACATGCAAGGACCACAGGACAAACTCCAGCTGCCAAACGTTTTCCTCACACCATCCCACACCAGGCCCTTTTGATTCTGGTGCATTCCCAAGCATGCCCGTGACACTGAACTGCAGCCTGTGGGAATGATGCGGTTCCTTGGATCACGAAGGTGATCACGCAGGCAAGTGGTACGTCTGTGCCTAATTTTGGACATGATTTCATTGGCACTTAAATAAAGATACTGTGTCATGCTGCATGGCTGGACAGGCAAATTAGCAGTATTTGTTTAAGTTAGAATAAAACAAATTTCCTTAGCTAAGCTTTAAAGCCTATCACTTCAGAGCACGGTGAGTGTTTAATTACTGTGTGAGATGCACAAATGTGCCTTCATTAATCACTCCCGAAGCGTCTAAGTGATGAACGAACAATGCTTCCTGTTCTAATTTTCATAAGCAGTTTTCTAATTTGGGGCAGAGTCTTTATGTTTCTATGGTTTTTCTGTAGCTTCCCTTTTTAATTTAATTACATGCAACTACAAAATGCCTCTCTTTTTCTACTACGGAGGGCTGGATTTCTACCTTTCAGCATGTGATTCAGCTCACAATCTGCTGAGCGCCTATAAATAACGTTAATGATATAAGGCAGACACCGTGTTATCGTTTTGCTGTTTAGGTTTTTTTTTTTTTTAAAAAAAAAAAAGTCATAGTCGGAAACTACTCCAAACGGAAGGAGAGGAAAAGAATGTGTGTATAGGATTTGGTCCCAGTCCAGCTCCCGTGCTGAGAGAGGATGCACGACATTGTGCTGATGCAAAGGAGGAACAGGGTGCAGAATAAGGTACCAGCAGCATCGAGAATTCAAAGGAGAGGACACGTAAACCCCTCCATCCAATGGTGGTGGTTGGTGCTGACAGTCAACTTGATGAGATCTAGAACTTTCCCCCAGAAAGTTCTTTAATGTATTCACATGCTTAACTATGTATCTATAAACACATATTGAATACTTGCCTTCGTAGGTAATCCTGCTTCATTCAAGCTAAGGCTGGAGGAGCCTGGCTAAGGTCAACATCAGCAGGTGGCAGAGCTGGGGACAAGGAAAAGCCTTTCCTGAAAGGAGGCATGACCTCACCCTCCTTCCTAGGCCCCTTCTCCCAACACTCGTCTGAGCTGTCTGGGGCTTAATGTGATGAAGTTGTGTAAGGACAACACTTAATCAGGGCTGATTCATAAGAGTGGTTTAATGTACTGCTTCTGGGGAAATAGAACTATAACAAAAATAAACTATAACAAAGACCCCAGAGCACTGTAAGAAAAAAATAAACCTCAGAGGAATCTGAAAGCTGGCAAGATGGGGCAGACATGAGGAGTGACACGCGGTGAGTTTCCTGGATATATATATATATATATATATATATATATATATATATATATATATACCAAAGGAGGCAGCAGTTCAGAACTACCAATAGGCAGTTTTTTTGTTTGGTTGGCTGGTTTGTTGACTGATTGTTTTTTTTTTTTTAATTTACCTAGTGTAAGCTTGATTTCTATAATTAAAGGACCAGGAAAGATCATTTAAGTAAAAAAGACAGGAAACTTCAAGGCAGTAATTATTCTATGCAGAAAAGCATCTTGAGACGAGTGGGGGTAGGGGACAAAACCTATCAACTTATAGTCATTTGCACGGAGAAATGCTGAGGATCTGAGATCCACCTGCAGCAGGTTGAACACCTGATTCACTCACCCGCTGGGGCTGTGGGAGAGAAGACCACATTGAGAGCTGAAATCTTTTCCCTCGGTAGGTCTACCAAAGCCTATTACCACACACTCCAGATTCAGTGTATGCACAGAGGAAGCCTGGACACCCAGCAGTGATAAAATATCCCTCTCTCTTTCCCTTTGTGAGAAAGGGCCTGAGCCGTTCATCATCGTGTCCAGGTCATGAGGCAGATCCCCTTCTCAGGGAACCTGAGAGACCATGGAGGAACAGCAAGCGGCCACTCATAAAGTGTTAGTATAGACCTAGGCAGGAGGCAGAAGTTCCACCCCGCCCTTGTCTGTCACTGCCATAGATACCCAGAGGCCAACTGCAGTTCTAACTCCATCTGGCATTAACAGCATGGTCCTTCTACTTCCCCCAGAAGAGGAGGTCCTCAAGTAAGATGATGGGCAAGTCTGAAAGTTGACATAAGATTGAGGGTCTGCTAACCGTGAAAGACCCTCGACGAGGACCTTTTTCGGGAGGAGACCTCCCCAGCGCCAAGGAACAGGCCAAGACCGCACGGATGCAAATCGCAAGAGGTTTGTGGGTAGACACAGGTACCTGCGGGCGGCAAGATCTCTCGGAAGACTTGCGCACCTGCCAACTGGAAGGCGGGCTTCTTATAGGGGAGAGCAAAAGCAAGTTTACAGAAGCAAAAGCGTGGTTATCGGTCGACCGGAATGAGGCGGGGGCATGAATGGTTTCCTCTCTCAGCATGGATGCCTGGCAACAGTCATCCTGTTCCTATCTTATAGCTAACCTGCTTTGTTGATGTCCTATCTTATTGACATCCTGCCTTGCAGTCTTCCTATCTCTATCTCATAGATATCCTGCTCTCTCAGGCACATGGGATGTTCTTACGGGAGCAGGCTGGCTGCTGATCCGGAGAATTTTTTTAAAAGCAAACAGGACGTTCCCCCGGGAGCATGCTAGCTGCGGGTTTTGAGGAGGGGGCCTGTAGGGTCTTTCAACCGCACTGTAAATCGACAACATTTCAATCAAAAAAAAATCACCAACCATATCATGAGCCGGGAAGATATGAAAAATTATAATCATTAAATACCAATACACACACACACACACACACACGTTCCCACCTCCCCAGATCCCTACCTGCATGTTAGATAACAACAGTAATGTCAAGTCCATATTAATGGCCATGATTTTGCATTATATTGCAAAAAAAAATATTAATACCGAAGCACAGTTTTCATAGAAATTCTCATTTGGATTTTTTTTAAAAAATGCTTTTTAAATTGATTATCAAGGTTTGAAGATTTTCCTCAGAAGTGAGAATTACAGTTTTCCTTACCACGCATGCATAAGCTCGGGAGCTGAGCAGCCAAGCATCTCTTTCTAAGCTGAGAGAGAGAGCGACTTAACATCCCCTTCTTTAGAGCATTATTTGGTTTCTACTCCGCGGTTCATGTGGCTTTTGACCCGTTCTGTCCTGTGCTGCGGTGGCTTTTCTTTTTGTTGTTCAGTTTTCTCTCTTGTCCTTTTCTGAGGTGGCTTGGGAATGTGTTCTTTGGCCGCTAATGAATCAATTGGTTTGTGATGAATATCTGATCACACTCTAAGACTTCCTTCAAGAACTCTAGCCAACTACTTCCACTTCATTAATCCTAAAAAAGTCCTAGACCTTTGCAAGTGGGGTTTGTAAAAGATAAAAACAAGAATAAGTGTGCAATCTTAGCATGGAATAAGAGATGGGCAGCTCTGAGAGGAATAGCCCAAGCCACAACAGATTCCTGACTGCTTACGGAAGACCCACACCCAATGTTTTGTTTCACTCTTTTTCCTGGTTCTAGAAGGATTTGCATGTCTCTAGGGTAGAAAGCTGAACTTTTGTTTGTAAATCTTTGCCACAAAGAGAGAGGAGAGATACCAGAGACCTTCTAAGAATGACCAAGGTTTCATCCCTTGGCAAAGTTCTGAAAGAACCAGATATTTTCCTAGGTTAACAATATACCATTGAAGGTTTCTGTGACACCTGCCCCCTGCAATGGAACAGTCTTGACTGAAAGCCCCTGATGAGAGTCCTTAAAATTGTGACAAAGATACTGATGAATAGCTCTTTCCAGTTGATGGCTTCTGGCGGTAGGTGTGGGGGTGGTGAAACTCAATTGTCTTTAAGGGCCTGGCCATTGGGAATTTGACCATGTTCCAATGAGTATATGGGCTACACAAACTGGACTTGATGTGGGGGCACAAGGGTGGGAGGGTAAACCTTGGAGAAATGGGAAGTGAGTGAGATCGGGTGCATTCTATAAAACTCCCAAATAATAGATAAAAACATAATGTTAAAAAAATTTTTAAAGAAATGTTTATGGAAACTAACTTCTGCATGGTAACAGCTAAAAATAGCATTAACTATATGTGTTAAATGCACAATTGAATTATAACAAAATTTAGAAGTTGAGACATTTGACATCCAATACATTAAACTTTCCAGTTCTACTAAGATATGGATACAAGAGCAAGTTACTTAACTATTCAAAGCCAGCCCTTTCTGTATCATCCACAGGGTAGAGCTGATAGTAAAAGTAATTGTTAAAAGAATTAATTAATTAATTTGAATATTTTTGAATTAAGAATTAATGAGTACCAAATGTTTACTACCCCACAATAGTGTTTTCATATTATTGCCTCACTTACCTCCAACACAATGAAGGCTGAAGTCACCGTAGCTAATGGTTACGCTAAAACTCGAACCCAGAACCTCTGGCTACACAGTCACACTGAGAAACGTCATTAACATGGAAAGTATACAAGGTCATAGATACTGAACTCATAGGACCGCACTTGACATACAAAATCCCTCAGGCTCGGTAAAGGTGTGCTAATATCACAGCCAAAGAGCATTGGTAAATAGAAGGATGGGTAAATGAGTATTTTAGGGAACATTAGGACGTACTTGATGCTGTGGCTAAGCACTGGCTCCAGTAACTTACTGACACTTAATGACTCTTGGTTTTGAAACCAGAGATTCTAATATGACCGATCTACTTCTGAGGGGGTGGTCTGAGTCGGGCATGGTGGCTCGTGCCTGTAATCTCAACCCCCAAGAGACTGGGGCAGCAGCATGGCTGTGGGTTCCAGGTCAGCCTAGACTACAGAATGAGACCTTGCTGAAAACAGTGGGCAGTCTATGAATGTAAATTCAATTAAGAAGTGTCCACATTAGACCTAATAGAATCATCAGCGCTCCCAAAGGTGGCCTTGGCATTAACAGTGGGTGCAGGGTAAAGCTCTCAGCTCTTCTCACCTGCCAGGGCAGTGTGACAACTCTCAGTATGGCAAGGTTTTCTAAAACCCACTCACAATGCAAAGAACATCCCCCTATTTTTGCCTTTATGAAATAAAATTTAATTTTGCTTCTCAAATTATAATGCGGTCATATAGGTGAAAGGATGGCCAACTCCATAAGTCCATTCCTTCAAACTCCATAATGAAATGTTTCCAATGAGCTTTAACAACAACATATTGAGAAATAAATATGTGTATATGTAACAAACATATATACACCATTTCCACATGGCTTTGATCATTTGCGATTTAATCTCAAAAGAAAAGCTTCTTTCTTCTCATTCTTCTTCCTATTTCAGTGTGTACCACCCCCTATTAGTAAATGCCATTCTTATGTCATCCACAGAGTAATATTGGAGATGGGCTGGTCAAATGATCCATTTTAAAACTGGCATTCAAGGAAGTGGTGTGTGTGTGTGTGTGTCTTGCTTACGGCTGTGTGGCTGCCTAGTGGTAGAACCAAGACCCAGTGTTTTCAGTTGGGAATTTTCCAGTCATGTGAAAAGAAGCACATCCCTGGGAAGATTGCAGAATACTGCAAATATCCATTTTTATAATCTCTAACTTCTCAATACTGTCTATGATTTTAAATGCCCATAATATTTTTTTCTAAGGCCAAATTCATGTGATGCTTTCCCCATTTAGCTTTTGTTTTGTTTTTTAAGAGAAGAGGCTTGGAATAAATAATTGCTCAGCAGAAAAGAGTGCTTGCTCCAAAATCACAAGGACTTGACTTTAAGCACCCAGCATCCACATAAAAAATCAGGTGCTGCTTTGAGTGCCTGTGACCCCAGTGCTGTGGGGGACAGAGACAAGAGGTAGCCTGGCACTTGCTACCACTAGCCTAGCTTCGGGTCCAGTCAGAGACTCTGTTTCAAGAGAACGAGGCAGGAGTGATAAGCAAGGCACTCTACATCCTCCTGTGGCGTCAGAGTGTGCACAGACATACATTCATCATGGACAGAAAGATGACAGACACACACATACACACAGATTCGCCAAAACGCTATTTAATCACAACTGAGTTAGTATATACAAACCAACCGCTCTGAATATGTAGATGTTTGGGTGAGGACTTTGTGAACTTGGTAACTGCTGAGAGCTTGTGTGAGCTCAAAATCAACCTCTCAGATTTCCTTTGCACCTTGCAATTGTGTACAGACTGATAGGAGCCACAATGAACAAGTCTGAATTTAACCTTATTCAATAGTCTGTGGGGCTATCTATCTCTAAGGCTGTTGTAATAAAAATCTCAAGCCCACACGGGTCTGGTTTTCACATGTGTAAGAGTTCTTCCCTTAGTATAAATAGAGATTGGTGAAGAAGGGCAGGATTCATTGGGGAGGAAATTGTGTGCAGGAATCACCCCAGCACATAAAGGATTCTCTTGCCCACCACAAAGACTACCTGAAGGAGTCTGCTTCCTGGGATGAAAGGGAACACGGGGAATAATAAGTCAACTGAAATGACTTCTCATTCCAACAGAGCAGAATGTAGTTTCCAAAAATGGCCTCACAGTATTTCTGGTCTCCAATGTTCCTGCTGAAATATGCATGGGGCTGTCCAGATGAACAAAATGCACAGAATTCGCTGTGCACCATTTCCTGTTAGGTCGCCTAAGCAAAGAATCTAGCAAAGGAGATCCTGCCTTCTCTCCGTCCCTTTCAGTGTCTCTGCCTCCAAGGTACCTACTCACCCATAGCAGAGAAACAGTTAGAAAACCCAACTGGAGCATTTAGGTTATCTTCTGGGATGCATTAGCACCAGAAGTAAGGCTGAGAGTGTAAGGAACAAGTCATTTTTGGTGGTGTTTTAGATGCTGAGCTGGGAGCAATGCCTGTTATGACTGAATCCCTCTGAGTCTGGATTCCACAGGCTGAATCCTACCTGCCTTTGGGGTCTGATCAGGTCCTGAGGGAGGAACACAAGGATGAGTTTGGTGACCACAGTAAAGAAGCCTGAGAGACCGCTCCTGCTCTTTCACTGTGTGAAGATGTAAGAAGCTAGTGTTCTGAAAGCTGGGCCCAGATCAAAAGTTTTTCAAGTCTCAAATATACAGTGTTTTTCAACCGCCACAGATGTGACAATTTGCTATCAAAGTGCAAATGGACTTACCTCCTGCCCATACTTAACAAACAGCACATAACATTCTAGGCTGAGGCACCCATGGGAATCTGGAAACGCCACCGGGGAATGCTGCAGAGCAGTGATGGTTAATCCTCCTGGTCAGTTTGATAAGATTTGGAGTCACCTAGGAGACACACCCCTGGGTGTCTACGATGGCATCTCCAGAGGTGTATGACCAAGGAGGGAAGACCTACCCTGAATGTGGGCAGCACCATCTCACAGGCGGGGGTCCTAATGAGCTGAACACAGCGTTCATTTCTCCGTTCCCAACTGCAGATAGACTGTGACCAGCCACCCTACACTTCTGCCGTCGAGACAAACCTGTCCTTCCTGGTGTGGAGTGACCCTCCTAGGTGGCCCTCTGCCTAGGATACTGAGAACCCACCGAGGGAAGCCATGTGCAGATCAGTAGGGAATGGGTCCAGAGCTGAGTCATAGCTCATAGTCATTAGCTCTTCCTCTCTTTAGGGCCTGAGGAGACCCAGGGTTCTACAGGGCTGAGTGAGCGCAGGAAGCAGTATTTCTGAAAGTCCAGGACACATGAGTCACATCACTTCAGGGCTTGAAACACTTGCAGGGTAAGGGAGGAGACCATTTCACAGTGTGAGCTGTGAGCTATGGAATCAAGCTGGCTCCTTCCAGAACTCCCGCCCACAGAGGCGGGGAACTGATTTGCACTTTCCTTTGTTTTTAAAACACTAAATTAGAGGCCATAACAAAATATCCAAACTCTATGAGAATAATTTTCCAAGCGAAAATAGTCACGATGATTCTTTGGTGTCAAACTCTACCTTTCTCGTGTTTTCCTTTCTTCCTCCCCAATTAGCCAAGTTAGATTTAAATATTTATGATGCTGCTTCTTGAGATTGCACACACATCTGCCAAGAAGGAAGTTAGAAAATGAGGCAGAAATATGCCACTGAGCTCCGTCTGCACCTCCCAGGGTACGAGGGACTGGAGGAGAGCCCAGCTCTGAAACTGGGGATCAAAAATTGGCTAAACATTTTTATGGCTTATTTGACAAAACTGTCTAAAAAATTATAGCTTATTTCATCCAGCTAAATTCAGACAAAATTTAAACACAATGTGAGAGCCCAGAAAGAAAGCATTTTCCAAAATAAACAGAGTATTCGTGGCTGAGAAAAGAGGCCAGCGAACATGTTTCTGATCACACTGGGAAGGAAGAGACGTGAGAATCAGCAAGCTAATGGCATACCCAAAACTGGACCACAGTATTTCTGCCTCTGATATTTGTTTCTGTACCTAGATAATTGTAAAAGGTGATCGGTACGGGCTGAGCCTATCTTAGCAGCCTATGAAAGTCAAGAGTGTGACGGTCGCCAGTGCTGTGCCAGGGATTGTTCAACATGAACTGCTTTTCTGGGTCGGGGTTGGGTTCTTGAGTGGCAGGGCTATAAATATCTTTTCTCAATACACCTGTTGGACTCTTCATAGTGATGAGGTATAAATCTAGAGAACCTCTCAGCTGCCGTTCAGGCAGCTACACATCTGACCCATCAGTTGAGCAGGTAGGAGTCTTTCTCATGCTGTAAATGACTACAGGGGAAATACAGCTCGGGGTCTATGGGCTCAACTTCCTGGGTACAGACACACACAGACACAAACAGAGACACAAACACACAGACACACACACAGACACACACATAGACACAAACATACAGACACACACAGAGATATACACACAGACACAGAGACACACACACAGACACACACAAGACACACACACACAGACACACACACAGACACATACACACAGATACACACACAAGACACATACACACAGACACACACACAGAGACACAAACACACAAACACACACAGACACATACACACAGATACACACACAGACACATACACACACAGACACACACACAGAGACACACAAGACACATACACACACAGACACACATACACACAGACACACACACAGAGACACAAACACACAGACACACACAGATACATACACACAGATACATACACAGATACACACAGACACACACAGAGACACAAACACACAGACACACACACATACACACAGATACACACACAAGACACAGACACACAGAGAGACACAAACACACGGACACACACATATACACAGAGACACACACAAGACACATACACACAGACACACACACAGAGACACAAACACACAGACACACACACAGACACAGACACATACACAGACACATACACACACAAGACACATACACACACAGACACACACAGAGACACACAAGACACATACACACAGACACACACAGAGAGACACAAACACACAGACACACACACAGACACATAGACACAGATACACATGCAGACACATACACACAGATACACACACAGACATAAACACACAGAGAGACACACAGACACACACATACACAGAGAGACACACACACACAGAGCCACGCAGACACGCACACACAGACACACATAGACACAGAGAAACACAGATACAGAGACACACAGACATACACATACACACAGAGAGAGACATAGACACACACAGAGACACACACAGACACAGAAACACACACACATACACACATAAACACGTACACACACAGACACACAGACCACACACAGACACACACAGAGAGACAACACACACATATACACACACAGACACACACACACTCTCTCCAAACGTTATAGAAGTGTCTTAGTTAAGATTTCTGTTATTGCAATAAAACAAGAAAGGTCACAGCTCTCAGTTACAGTCCATCACTGAGGGATGATGGCAGGGCAGGAACCCAAGAAGGACCAGGACCTTGGAGGTGGGAACTGAAGAGGGTGCCAAGGAGCAGTGCTGCTTACTGACTTTCTCCTCCTGACTTGCTCAGTTTGTTTCCTCATATACCCAAGACCACATGCCTACGGGTGGCGCTGCTTACAGTGGGCTGGGCCCTCTCACATCAATCATCCATAAAGAAAATGCCCCACAATTTGCCTCTGCAGGCCAATGGAGACTTTCTTGGTTCAGAGTCCTTCACAGACGACCCTACATTGTTCCTCCTGGCATAAAACTGGTCAGCACAGATTGCATATACATACACAGAGAGAGAGAGAGAGAGTTAGAGAGAGTCAGACACAGAGACAGACATAGACACATCCAGGACACACAAAAATATATGTACATATACATATACACCCCTCTTACACATATATACTCCACATACATATACAAACACATTTATGCATATATACATACAACATGCACACAAATGCCCACATGTACATACAAACAGGCACATACAGACACACCCAACACACAACTACACACACATACCTGCCCACATATATACACATGGCCACAAATACACACACAAATGCATACATACAAGCACACACACAAAGGTGACAGTAAAACCTATAGACTCACAAATATGCAATATATTCACACATGTACCAAGGACACACACAAAGATATATACACAGGCATTTTCATACAATCCAGGCATACACAGACAGTATAAACACAGACAAGTAGGCACACTTGCAGGTAAAAACATCATATAACTACATAATAACACATGGATATGTGCTCACACCTATAGGCAGAAACAGTGATTCTTATATGCATATCCCTCCAGTCATGTGTAGATAGGACAGATATGAACACCCAGAGACACGTGCACACCAGACACCGGCAATGAGTCTGGTCAACAGTGGGGTGAATGGGCATAGAAGACCCTCCCCTGTGACAGACTCTACCACTACAGACTACTGCCTTCCCACAAAGATAGAAAAAAGCTTCTGACATCATCACTCACTATTTCCACTCCAAAAGCTATGTCAGTGCAGGTCTATGTTAGGGCGTGCGGTCGATCCTCTTAGTTTGATGCAGAGTACAGTTATATTTCAATCCTAAAGATTTATTTGGCAAGCTCTAAGCTCTAGCTGTCTGTCTCCAATTTATCAATCTAAGGGAAACTGTTGACATTAAGTCTCCCCTTTCCCGCCTAGATGAAGACACCAAGCTGACAATGGCAACAGCTGAGTCTCCACTTACTAGATTCCCCCCAAAACCCAACCTTCTGGCGATTCATGACCCTTCATAGATGTCAGGTGCCATCATTAAGAAAGGGACTGCCCAGCATGAGGCAAGGAACCAGAACATAGCCAGATCTACACTTCAGGAACCTGCTCTCCTGTGTTTTCTCTGTCCTGAGACAGTTCAGACACCACTTCCCTCCACTTAGAATCCAAGGGTGAAGCCTGGAAACAGAGCTAAGTGCACAGCTACCTGATACTACCATGTGTGTGTGCTTGCTGCAGCTGAAGAGTCAGTGACTTTGAGAAAAAGAATCATGAGGATTTCAGACCTCCAACTGACCCTTGAAGACCCACTTTTCTCCAAGGAATCTTGTGAGGCCACACCACACAACTCCACCTCTACTATGCGCCTCTTCTAAGTACATCAAACATCTCAGTTTTATTGTCATCTTTAACTCATTGTTTCTTATCTGGTTAGATGGTTAGAGTCTGTTTGATTAGCTGGTTAATTTGTTGCTTATTTGCTTGTTCGTTTGGATTGGTGGTTGGTTTGTTGGTTGACTATTGGTTAGCTGGCTGTTTGTTGGGTTGGTTGTTTATTTGTTTGGTTTGTTGGTTCCTTGTTTGATTGGTTACCTGCCTGTTTGATTGCTTGGTTAGCTGGTTGCTCGTTGGTTGTGTTGGCTAGCTGCTTGCTCGTTTGGTTTGTTGGATACTTGGTTTTGTTATTGTTACTGTTGTTTTCCATAACACTTCAGAATGTACTCTATATTAAAATTTCTATCCCCGGGAACACTCAGGAACGTCAATAGAAATGTGAGGGGTTAAGAAAACAATTAGTGACCAGGACTGTGTGATTTGGGAGCCCTGGTGTAGGCTCGTATGAGACTTTCCCCTGAGGTAATTTTCTACCTCTGATAATGGTGACACATGGCAACATGGGCTGAAGGTGGTGATTTTTGATTTTGAACACTGAAGAGTGTGTCGTGTAGTATGTCAGAACTGACACTGGTGGGAAATGGTTTTGTTGTGGTGATTGCGGTGGTTGTTTTTAAATGAGGGTACAGGGTTTTTAGTCTGAGATTCTATCCTGACATCCACTGTTCTTTGTTCCTACTTATTCTATCATGAGGATAATGATTTATTTGCTCAGGGGAGTCAACATGTTTAAGAGTCATTTCTTGTTTTCATTATTGGAAAAAAGCTATTAAAGAATGCTAAGTATTTTAATGACTGGCAAGCCACCATCTGTCACCTGATTGCACAACCCTTTCTTGACAGTTAGGAAAAATATGTTCAGGCCTCAATTGTATGAGGTCAGATAGGACATTTATGAGTTAAGTTACTTGCTGCATGAACCACAGAACACAGCAATCTAAATTTCTTCCAGGCACTTAAGCAAATTCCCATCTGATCCTCACAGTCTCTGCTGCTGTCCACGGAAAATGAAACAGGGAGGGGTTGTGACTGAGTCATGGGGCCAGGTTCATTAAACGATTGGGAAACTCTGAAGCCATCATCTTTACCCTTGCTAATACTATCAATGGTGACTCGAATTATCATGCAATTAGCCTTTATAATCTTACATAATTACCCCCCTTTTTCCAGAGGCCAAATCCCTTCTCTGAGAGGCACCACCATATATACAATGATGATTAGAGAATTAAAAGCAGATAGAATCCAGAGTATTCTCCCCTGACGTTGTGCATGTCTGCTTTGGGGACACCAGAACTTGATCTCTCTGAGTCAATCTTGAGCTGTTTGTGAGTATGTGGTGGGAGTGGGAGGGTATATGCATCCCTGTGCATAAGTTTGTCCAGAAGTCTAAGTCAGGCATCTTCCTCAATTGCTCTCCACTTCACTTTGTTCAGACAGGGTCTCTCTGTAATGGTCTGTCCTGTCCCTTTAAGAGACAAGCCATGCCCACTCCTTCCCCAATCTACCACTGAGGCAAGCTGATCTTCACCTTCCAGCCTGAGTCCCTTCTTTTCCATCTCTCTCAAAGAGGCAGCTTCTGTCTCTCCCTTATCCCCACTTCTTCCTTTCCCCACCTCTCTCTCTCTCTCTCTCTCTCTCTCTCTCTCTCTCCTCTTCCCCCTTCTCCTCTTCCCTTCCATAACCCACTAAATAAATATCCATCTTCACTCTGCATAGCATGTCTATCTGTCTCAGTCTCTCACCTACCATACAGCTTCCTGCCTGGGACCTGGCTGTCTTTGTGGTCTGCCATGGTCCTGTGGTGTGGTCTCATGGCCCACTGCCCACTGCTGCCACTCAGGGACCTACAGCATTTTACTTAAACCATAACACTCTCAATGAACTAGGAACTCATCATTTGAGCTAGGCTGTCTGGTCAAAGAACCTCAGGGACCCTCCTTACTCTTCCTTAATCCTGCCCTGGTATTACAGGGCTAAACACCACACTGTTCTTTTCTGTGTGCTCTGGGAATTCCTTAGGTCTTCATGCTTGTGCACCAAGCACACTCCCCACTGAGCAATCTCTTAAACTTCTGGCTTGGTGTATGTTATTGAGTATAAATACTTTTTAAAAAAGAATTCCTTATTTCACTAGAGCAAATTACGAAACAAAGAAATACTTATCTGGGTTAACTAGGTTAGGTTATTGCTGCTCCAAGATTTTTCTTTTTCTTATGAATATAAATAAGCAAAACAGTAGTCCTGCTTAGAAATATAAGCTTATGGGTGTTCCTTGCCTTACAGTGGGGTTTATATCTTGATGAAGCCATCATGAATTGAAAATGTTAGTCAACTACAAGCAATGTAACCACCCAGCTGGCCTCCTCGGGGCCCTGGGCTCACACCACCACTGAGCACTGTGGCAAAACACTGTACTGAGGTTTGGTGAATTATCATTTTGAAGCATCGCAGGGTTTCACGACAATCCAGGGAGCATCCAGCAAGGCAAAGTTTCTTTACCGCTGTTCTTTGGTTATAACTAGAAAAGGGAAGGGAAGTAGAAAACGTGTTATGGTGTTGTGCATATTTATGCTTGTGTTTCTCTCTCTCTCTCTCTCTCTCTCTCTCTCTCTTTGTGTGTGTGTGTGTGTGTGTTTTAAGAGTAAGAGTTTTAAAAAGGAATGGTAGGCAGGCTTAGCTCAGATGACCATAAGTTTCCTTCCAAATGATAAATTCCATGTGTTTATCACAGTAAGACTTAGACATGTCAAAGGTGAAGAACCAAACAAAACAAGAAAGAAAGAAAGAAAGAAAGAAAGAAAGAAAGGAGAGAGGGAAGAAGGAAGGAAAACAAACAACTTAATAAGTAAGCTGAAACTGGTGGTGGTTTATAGTATAATAGATATATATTATGTAGATTATATAATATATATTATAAGCTGTGAATGGATACTTTAGAGTATAAGGTATACAGTAATGCCCATAAGCCTTTCTGATAAACTTACAATGACTCCTACTTTCCAAATGAAAAAACCCATGGCCCAAAGACATTAAGTGATTTAGTCAAGTTCAACTTTAACAGAGAGAGGGACAGCCAGTTCTAACCTGACAGTTGGCAGCCCATCTTCATCCCATAGTTCCTGTAGCTCTGGACCTTGAGGCTAATCTCAGACATGGAGGGCAATCTCAGCACCTCCACTGTTTGACCCACAGGTGGCTGAAATACCCTCTGCCGACAGATATGACACAGTGACAGGAAGGAAAGACCACCCCAGTTTTTCAGGAGCTGAGTCTCTATCATGAGCACCACTGAGCCACTCTCCAGTTAAGTATACACACAGCCATCCTCTGATAGGACATAGGAAGTCGCTGACATTCAAGTTACCCTCTGACAATGAGCCTTGCCCATCAGTGTGCCCCTAATTTAATGTGAACCACCAGGTATGCTGCAGGAGTGTCAGAAGGGCAGACACATGCATGTGCTCCAGAGATAGTCCATCACAGAAATAAAGATTAGATGCTAATGCACCTCCCTCCTTATTCATTTTAGCATTAAGCATTCAAAGGCTTTGTTGCATTTGCTCTTCTCAATAAGAAAAGCAAAAGAAGGCTGGGATGGGGGAGGGGGCAGTCACATTCCAGTGACCACAGGGGCTCCATGGGCAAGCAGCACATTCAGAGCTCAGCTTGGGCACTCAGCGCTTCCGAACTGTGGAGTTCATAAACACCCATTACTTATCATTGTTACCACAGTGCCTCCCTGAAGTTCACACCTGTCTAACCATGTTACGTTTTTATGGACTTCCCACCGGCACCATCTTTTAATTTTATTTGAGTCAAGGAATCATATATCCCCTGCCAGTCACAGACCCACTGTGGCTGAGGGCGGCTTTGACCTACTGACCTCTACTTCTCAAGTGCTGGGATTAAGCCTGTGTCACTGTGCCCAGTTTTACTTGATTCTGAGGCAAGTGCTCTACCGACTGAGCTACATCCCCAGCCCCTGTAACACAATCCTATCACACTCTCTCAAAGTGGCAAGGCATCATATTTTTCACTAAACACTGTATAACATCTGATATTGGGTTCTGACTTTCCTCAAGCTAGGTCCATTAACTCACAAGTCCTGGGTTCATTATCCTACCATAATATAGAATATTCACTCCTTTTCTGTTCATTCAATAAACATTTTCCAACATCTGGTAATACAAGTCCCCCATGCTGTCATCAGGGATTCGGCAACAGAGCAAAGTCCAAGGCTTTCCACACACTAATGGGGAGCTGACCGGATTAACAAGAGCATCAGCACGTGATGTAGTTTAAATGTGAAGTGGTCCCACAGGTTTGTGTGCTTTAATACTTGATCCCAAGCTGCTGGAAGGTTCTAGAAGGTTCTAGGAGGTGATGCCAAACTGAGGGAAGTAAGTCACCGGGTTGGGGAGTGATATTTCACAGCTGGATTCCATTGTTGGTTCTACCTTTGCTTCCTGACTGTGTGCAGTGTGCCCATCCACCTCATCCCGCACTGCCCTGCCTTCCTCTCCATGATGGACTGTAACCCTGACCTCTAAGTCAAAATAAACTCTTACCAGTTTAAGTTTTTTGTCAGCTGTTTGATCACAAAAAGATGAATAGCAAATAATATCCCAGAAAAATTCAGCCAACAGCATACCAGGTGGAGAACACTTAAATCTGCAAGAGATGGCTTAGAGGGTGAGCTTCAATGAAGCAGCGAAACCAGAGTCTGAGGCAACAGGGAGCTAGCTAGCGAGCATCTGTATGAATGAGGTGCATACGTTGACAGCTCTGCTCCAAGTAGGCTTCTGCCACTGCTCAGTACTGTTTTAGGAGAAAACACTTGTCATCAAAATTCCCAGGCACCCTAATTTGGGGAAGATTTTTCATTCTTGTCTCTCTACATTTGCAAATGGCACCTTTGTTCCATCATCTAAAGGTCAACAAGAAGAGTTTAGATCTACTTTCTGCCTTTAGTGAAGCTAGGAGCAACTGGGAGCAGATGAGAATTCCCCATATTCTATCAGTCCAATGACTTTTTGCTATTGTTGTTCTTTGTTTTCTTTTTGTTTTTTCAAGATGGGGTTTCTCTCTGTAGCCCTGGCTGTCCTGGGACTCACAGTGTAGACCAGGCTGGCCTCAAACTCAACAGAGATCCGCCTGCCTCTGCCTCTAAAGTGCTGGGATTATAAAGACATGCACCGCCACCACCCAACCTATCAGCTCAATGTGCTGGAAGGATCTTAGCTTACCTCAAGTCCACATTATATAAAAGGAGCCTTTAAACTAGCAAGCATCATCTTAGAACGTGCGCTTTGGGGGAGCTGTCGTTCATAGTGGAGGTGGTTCCTATTCTCAGTCAATAGCATATTCACCTGAAAGCAAATTATCTTCGAAATCAAAACCTAATGTATCTCTCTGGACAAAATCTACATCCCTGCTCTGAGTGCATGATGATAGAGCCTGGTGTGTTATTTAGCTTCTTAGGAGGTGGCTAAAAGCTGTTTTCAGAGGAAACTCACTTAGTCCTCATCACCTTGAACTGCACAGGCACCAGCTTGTATAGCCTCAAAAAGAAATGTTACCAAATGAAAAACAAAGTGTAATAAAGGTTTTGTGTTTTTAAATAGTCTAATACTATAGGCAGCATGGTTTTGGGGGGAGGGAGAAATTATTTCTTCAGTAGTGTAGCCCCAGAAGGGCTCTTAAAAGCAACCCTAGTGAAATTCAACCCTAGTAAAACCCCTAGTCATAAAAACAACACAAACGTCGAAGGAGCCCCAGCTGGGAAGAGGAAGGGGTTTGGTAGGAGGGGAGAGAGAGAGTGATGTGGATGAATATGATCAGAACATATTACACACACATATATGGAAATGTCACAAGGAAACTCTTTATGTATAATTAATATATGCTAATAAAAATTCAAAAATTGGTTCCATATCTGCATTTTTCTGAATTCAGACATTTGTACACCTATTTTCACTCTTTAATGGCGTGGAAAATGCTTTCTTCAAAAAGCCTACTTTCCTGCAGGTGTGGTGTACATGCCTTTGATCCCAGCACTCTGGAAGCAGATGCCAGGAGTAGGAGGGCACTTCATAATGAAACTCTGTCTCAAAACAAACAAAAAAGCTTTCCTTCAAAAACATCAACACCATCTCTTAAGGGAACACAGCCATTGGAAACTTTGTACGGTTTGTACCTTACAGTTTCAGGAAAGGGTCATGTGAAAGTCTAACATTAATCCCTAAGTGAAAGCTTTGTTCTTCCTAGAAAATGCCTTTAAGAATTTTAAAGCTTTAGATGGGGTGGGGTCAGGTGGAGAGGATACAGTTGTTAAAATCAGCAGTTCCAGCATCTGGTGATTACTGTGCAGACATGCCTACAACAAGGACCTAAATCCACAGGATCTAAAAGGCTAACCTAAGTCCCCAAATCAAAAGGGCCACAGTCAACTGATGGGAGGAGATCGCAGGCGCCTCCCAGCAATGGTTTTTTTAAACAGAGAGTTCCATACTCCTCCTGCTGTGACCCAGAGCAAGACGGTTTGGTGGTGTAACAAAGGCCAGCATTTGTGAGGTCTGGAGCTCCTGTCAATAAGAACATAAGACACAGCAGTGAGAGGCAGAGGAGGCAGCTGTTGGTAAAGTGTTCATCAGACCTGGAAAAACCCAGCACCCACAGGACGCTGGGTGTGGAAGCACACTGTTGTAATTTCAGCTAGGAGTTGGATTCAGGAGGTTCTCTAGAGTCCAATGGCCAGCCAGCCTCGCTGAATCCTTGAGTTCCAGGATCAGTAAGAGACGTCATTTCAGAAAGTAAGGTGGAGAGAAATAAATACACCTGATGTTGACCTCTGGCCCCTAAACATGAGCGCGCGCACGCGCGCACACACACACACACACACACACACACACACTATCATATACCCCCAAAAATATACAATGATAAAAATATGCCTTTGCAAGCCTGTGCTGAAATGCAAACATCTACAAGCAAGTTAAGCAAAAGGAGCCTGTACTTCTGCTCTCCTAAGCCCTGGGGGACCTACTCTGTACACGCCATCTCTTGCAAGAACCCTGTATGGCAGATCACTTTGAGGAGATAAACCACTGCTCTGGATAGAACAGCTAAAATCTACCGTTCACCCTGAATCAGGTCATCGATGGCCTTTCCTGCAGGGTCCCAACCACGTAGAACTCGAGTCATGAGGCTTGCTGGAGTTGGACCTTTGTAAGGGCAGAGGTCTTTACTCTCTCTAGCCAACCCTGTGATTTGACCACCGCTTACCTCAAGATAGAAGATCCTTAGAAAGCCCACCCTGTCTAAGTCAGAGCAAACCTCTGTCACAGATTTGACAACTCCATTATAAGAGTTGTCCATGTGGTTAGCATCACGTGTCTGCTTGGCTAAGCTAAGGGGCCCAAGAGTTTTGTCAAGCATCTGTCTAGATGTTGATGTGAGGTCATTTCTGAATGTAAATTATACTCATGAGTCTTTAAATAAAGGAGGTTACCATCATTCAATCAGCAGTAACTTACCAGGGAGGACTGGGTGTCCTTAGGAAGCAGCAACTCTGCCAAAACCTTTCCCTTCTCTGTTAATCTGCTCTACAGACTTCAGACTCTCCAGCCAAACAGTGATGTGAACCAATCCCTTTCCATCTCTTTCTTCTCCCTGTCATGTATCCATCTGCCCTCCACTCCCATGGCCTCTGCCTCCATGAACTTGACCAAAGGTGGATAAAGAATATTTGAAAAAGATTGTTTGTATTGAGCCCATATTGACTTCTTTCATGTGAGTCTTCCTTAAACAATAATTTATAACCAATTACACAAAGCATAAACATTGTCATAGCTATTGGGAGTGATCCCAGAGAGTTGAAATACACACAAGAGAATGGGTATTATTTATACACAAATATATTAGACGTAGCTGGTTTTATACAAATGCCTATAGCATCTGTGGATTTTGTATCCAAGGGAGGCTTAGGCTAATCACTTAGGAAGAGGAAAAACTGCATAATGCATAAGGCAATGCCCCAGACACTGAGGAAACAGTAGTCCTTCATGTACACACCACCCTACAGACACTGGGGAACAGCTCTTCATGTACACACCACCCCACAGACACTGGGGAACAGCTCTTCATGTACACACCACCCTACAGACCCTGAGGAACAGGTCTTCATGTACACACCACCCACAGACACTGAGAAACAGCTCTTCAAGCACACACCACCCTACAGACACTGGGGGACAGCTGTTCATGTACACACCACCCCACAGACACTGAGGAACAGCTCTTCATGTACACACCACCCCACAGACACTGTGAACAGCTCTTCATGTACACACCACCCTACAGACACTGGGGGACAGCTGTTCATGTACACACCACCCCACAGACACTGAGAAACAGCTCTTCAAGCACACACCACCCTACAGACACTGGGGGACAGCTGTTCATGTACACACCACCCCACAGACACTGAGGAACAGCTGTTCATGTACACACCACCCCACAGACACTGTGAACAGCTCTTCATGTACACACCACCCTACAGACACTGGGGGACAGCTGTTCATGCACACACCACCCCATAGACACTGGGGGACAGCTCTTCATGCACACACCACCCCACAGACACTGGGGAACAGCTCTTCATGTACACATTACCCCACAGACACTGAGGGACAGCCTGTGTGCATAATGAATCCCTCAGGGTACAGAGGACTAACTGTTTATATACACAGGTATTCTTCTGTAGCACCTGTATTTGATGCCTTTTCCTGAGGAGGACAGAGTTAGGACTTGGTGTTTTGGCTGCTAGCCAGCTGCCTCTAGGATCTAGATTAATATGAGCTCACTCTCACATACACTGAATACAATGCCTCAGAATTCACCACAGGTCACTGTACTTCATATTGGCCCCCTCCCAGCATGGCCCTTTTTTCCCCTCCCCACTTTTTGGGCCTCATTTCAAAGTAAGAGGTAAGGATGGCCAGACATACCTCCTCTGTGATGTGTCTTTCTTGTTAAGTCCTCAGACCTTCAATCAGTAACCTCCGTGTGCCACAGCATGTCTGTGAGGAGCTGGGTGACATTTACAGATTGGGAGAAGAAGCCTTGAGGGTGGTGAGTGACGTGTTCTAGGTGATGCGGTCCTCCCAGGTCACAGCACCCCCGAGTGGCCTTGGAGCCGTCTCTTGTTTCATGAGGAGCATTCAGAAAGAGCCACATGCTTCCCGTGTAGGGTGGTTCTCAGCACAACTCTGCTGTTGCTGTCCAAGTCACGTGTCCAGAAACCAGAATGAGGATTAACAGCCTTTTTGTCAGTCTGTGGTGGCTCTCAGGAGGACGTCTTTTTCAAAACTGTAAAATGAGTGGTTCTAAAGAAATCTTAAGGCAGATTTTGAGTTGTGCGTGGTTGTTCACAACATCTTAATAAGAAGGAAAGTTTATTGCATCAATAATCACAAATTTATCTGCCATTTTGATCATCTTAAAAAATCTGGAACAATCAGGCCAACCAGGACAATGTAGCAAGATCCAGTCTCAAAAGAAAAAAAGAATGCATACAATACACCAGTCCTAAAAGAATCCTCTTTTTAAACTAGGTTAGGTGATAAGTTATATTTTAAAACGATTTCCCCTTTTCAAATCCTGTTCCACTGGGAACTCATGAAGCATAACATGTGGGCATGCCCTGTGTAGCCCTTCACTACAGCAACCCTTGGAACACGGTTACACAGGTGACTTTAAGAAATGCTTGGTAACGGAGCTTTTATTTTGAAATCTTCCTTCAGCAGTTCATGATGCTAGCACACATTTAGAAAATGCCAGCACACAGTGTTCCAGAGAGAATAAGGTTAAAAGTTTCCCCAGTAAGTGACCCTATAACCCCTTTCTAGAAGTCATCTGGCAAGCAGAAAACCTTTCCTGCATCCGAGATGCTTCATTCGCCTCAATACCCCACCTCCCGATGTTTTGTTCTCAGAGATGAAGGGAACAATGTGCACCGCTTCTCCTGTGAGGAATCGCGGTTCACCTGGAGACCATTATTAGCATATCCATCCACAGACTTCCCCACGGGAGCAAGGGCACTCACCAAACCTTTCTCAGATACTCATTTTCTGTAAGTACTACCTTCGTTCACAAGACCTAAAATCATCCTCTTTTCCCTCCCCTTATAAAACATTTATTTGTTTATTTGTATGTTTGTTTATATGTTTGGGCAGTCCCAGAATATAACCCAGGGCACTGAACATGTTTGATAAGTGATCTATGAACTGAGCTACGGCTCCACACATTTTAACCCTTTGTTTTAAGACAAGACCTAAGTTGCGGGGATGGTTCATCATGGTTGTCAACTTGACTGAATCTGGAATCATCGAACAGATGTCACATCTGTGAGGAATTTTTTAGAAATGAGAAGACCAACCCTAAATGTGGGTGGCACATTCTAGTGGCTTCCAGAAAAGGGGGGTCTAAGGGGGTAGATAGCTCTGGTTTTTATCTCATTGCCACTGTGTCTCTCTGGTGAGTTTATCTATCCTGTGGCTACTGCTGTTGCCACTGCTGCCATATTGCTTTGCTGATATCAGAGCCCAGATTCTTCCAGTTTCTATCATGGACTAAGACCAGCAGCTCCCCGGGGAACCCCCCCCCCCCCAGATCTTCAACACTAGATGGAGGCTGCTGAAACACCTAGTCCTTTGAACTGAGCAGCTCCCCAGGAACTCTCCAGACCTTCAACACTAGATGTGGGCTGTTGAAACATCCAGGACTTTGAACTGAGCAGCTATAGTTTCTCAGCCTCTTGAATGTGAAGACAGCCCTTGTTGGGTTACCTAGTGTGTATCATGTAAGCCTATCTAAGAAATCCAGTTTTAATATATACTAAATCTATCACTATTCTCCTCTTGAGAACTCAGACGAATATAGTTGCCCAGGCTAACCTTGAACTCATCCTGTAGCTCAAGCTATTTTTGAATATTTAATCCTCCTGCATTGGCCTCTCAGATGGCTGAGACTACAAGCCTTTAAAATACATACATAAATCATTTAAAAACATACAGCATATTATTAACTGGTCACTATACAATGTGACAGATCACATTAGACTTTAGCAAACTTTGCAGTGTGGAATATCTTTCCTTTCTATATCTACCCCTTGACTCTAGGTTTGATTGACTTCTTCCCTTTCGATATCTACCCCTCCACTCCTTTTCTAATTTTGTTTCTAAGATCAACCTCTTCATATTCCACATACAAGGTCTGTCATTTGTCTTTCTGAGCTAGACATAGATGTTAGAAATGCCTCCTGGAAACAGGGTGTGACTGCATGATCCTGCTGTGTAAGCTAGGTCCAAAAGTCAGAAAGTGAAGCTAAATCACACAGATAAAAATCAGTCTTGAGACTCCTGCACAAAGTCTGTGTGGTGGAGAAGTGTACGCTGTCTCTAAAGATGCTCAAAAGAGAAGCTTGCCAAACAGATCTGGGACAGATGGTGTATACCATACCAAGCAGTTGGCATTCTTCTCAGAGACCATGCTGCATACAAAATGCATGTCTTTAAACAGACTCTTATCTGCCGCACCAAGATGATTACACCACAGGGTCTCTCAGGGACAGAAACTAAGAGAAAGCCAAGTTTATTCCTCTCCCTCCTGCCCTCTCCTGTGCTGTTCACAGAGGGCACCAGCAAGAACAGTGGTCATAACATTGATTTGTTCTCACCTGCCTTCTTTTTATTTTTAGTTTTGACTTAAAAAAAATCTATGAAAAATCTGTGTAGGAAAAATCTGATACTCTGCTCCTACTTGCTGAAAGAGTAGACAGACAATGAGGAGAGAAGAATTAATACTGAAGAGATGGCTGGTGTGGGGTGGGGGATCCTGATGTTGTTAAGAATATTGACTTTAAGTAAACAGCAGAGAGACCAAGACAGACAGTCTTAGAAGACAACGGTATGTTAGGTCAAAGCCCCGAGAGGTAGATGGAACAGAAAGAGGAAGACAGCTCATCAAGGCAGCTCCTGGGTCTTATTTTGTCTGTAGCTCTGCAATAGGCCCAAAGCAGTTCCTTTATTAACCAATGATATCACAGCATACAGAGGGGAATCCCACATCAGATAGAACTGCGATCCAATTCACAGCAATGCAGTTAACAGTAATAAAGGATTATTCATTCTTCCAACAATACAGTCCAGTACCAAATGCATACCACATTCCTTTCTAGGTTCTCTGGGATAAGCATCAAGCACAGCAGAGAAAACTCCCTGATGGCATTCTACTGGAGAAAAGAAATATTTTCAGGGATCCAGATAACCTACAGCAAATGCAATAAGTAAATTTTGCATGATATTAGAAAATAGTGTTATAAAGCTAGAGATAGAATGGATAGCAATTAAACTTAAGATAACACCAAGACAACTCTTCATACACACAAAGTTGGTTAGAGCTTTTTAAATGACTCATAAAAGAAAATATTGGCTAAGATTTAGAGAAAACTTCCTAAATGCTGTGGAAATGTGAAATGAATCAGCCTTTTTAAAAATTGTTCTTTACAAGAGATGACTTGAACAGAGATTGAAAGAGTGGATGTATTTTAGGGGGAAAGCCAGTAAGGCTTGTGATGGGTTAAGTAAGTATAACAAGAGTCTAGGAGTGATGTGGGAGTGTCATATCAATCTGTTGCTTTCATTGATTAATTAATAAGGAAACTGCCTGGCCTGATAGGTTAGAACATAGGTGGGTGGAGTAAACAGAACAAAATGCTGGGAGGAAGAGGAAGTGAGCCAGATGCCATGCCGCTCCTCTCCAGGGCAGACGCGATGAAGCTCCGACCCATGATGAATGTATGCTAGAATCTTCCTGTTGGGTTACTACCTCGTGGTGCTACACACATTAATGGAGGTGGGTTGATAAGGATGTGAGAGTTGGCCAGTAGGAGTCTGGAGCTAATGGGCCAAGCAGTGTTTAAATGAATACAATTTGTGTGTTGTTATTTTGGGGCATAAGCTAGCCAGGCAGCCGGGAACCGGGTGGCAGGAATGCAGCCCGCAGCTCCCACTACATAGGAGAGGCTAAAATTTGGGGTCTGAAAAACTGTAACTATGGGTTTGAGGTTACTCTATGGAAAGGCTAGGAACCAGAGGTTGGGGATCAGTTCAGTTCTGGACACGTAATACCTGAGGGAGCCAACAGGAAATGTGATAGGGACAGTCAGCTGTGAGGAGCTTGTGGGAGAAGTCTATGCTAAGGCACAAACATTGGGATAAACACCAGACAGGTAACATCTGAAGCCATGGAACCATACAAGCTAGCAGTCCGTGACACACTCAGCAGTGTGGAACTCTTAAGAAGTAGAAAAATGAGGACATTTCTGACAACAGACGTCCTATGAGGCAAAGGAACACACGAGTTGAGAGTGATCATGGAAAGAATCTTTACAAGGGAGGAGAAATGAGTGGACAATAACTGAGGGGCAATGTAGTAGGGCGCTGCAGGCCTCTTCCCACAGCCCAGCTCCTGGCCACCTGGATAGCTTATGCCCCAAAATAACAACACACAAATTGTATTCTTTTAAACACTGCCTGGCCCATTTCTAATATTGTGTGTAGCACCGAGGTGTGCTTACTGGGAAGATTCTAGCCTACATCCATTCTGGGTCGGAGCTTCATCGCATCTGCCCTGGGAGAGGGGAGCATGGCGTCTGAGCTCACTTCCTCTTCCTCTCAGCATTCTGTTCTGTTTACTCCACCCACCTATGTTCTAACCTATCAGGGCCAAACAGTTTCTTTATTAATTAACCAATGACCTTCCTCCATCAGGGGCAAGGTGGGACGGAGAATCCATTCTTGGATTTCAAAAGAACTTGGCCATGAATTGTAATCTAATTAATCTTATCCATAAAAAACAGGAGCCAGATATGGGGTAAAACCTGGAAGATCAGAGAACTGGAAGCAGCCGCCAGCTGCTTCTTGCCCATTTCCTTCCTCCTTTCTCTGTCCAAAAAAAAGGTTGAGATCCTGTCTGCACACCACCTTATGGCTTCCTGTCTCCACCTCCCTCCAATGTGCTGGGATTAAAGGCATGAGCCACCACCGCCTAGCTTCTATGATTAACTAGTGGACAGCTCTGCCCTCTGATCTCCAGGCAAGCTTTAATTGTCAGAACACAAACAAAATATCACACAACATGGCCAGTCATCTCAGTTAAGTTCCTTTCATGGAGGTGCCCAGAGAATATTCAAAAAAGGAAGTGAAGAGTGTCAGGCAGTGTATAGATCACAGTGAGTCACTTGGCTACGGTTTCCTCTAGAACTAGACATTCCGTGGTAGTTTAGGAGAGACGTGAGCTTGAAAAAGCATTTTTACCAATGAAAAACATCACAGCACATTTGCAATGCTTCATTTAAATGAACATAGAGATGACATATGACTTTGGCATAAGTGAGGGGCAGGATAAAAAAACAGGTAGGTGGAAGACATGGTGCTGAGAATATGGACACTCTATTCTATTCTGTTTTTTTTTGTTTGTTTTGTTTTTTTGTTTGTTTGTTTTTGGTTTTTCAAGACAGGTTTCCCTGTAGTTTTAGAGCCTGTTCTGGTACTAGCGCTTGTAGACTAGGCTGGCCTTGAACTCACCTGCCTCTTCCTCCTGAGTGTTGGGATTAAAGTGTGCACCACCACCGCCCGGTTTGGACACTCTATTCTTATTCTTTATACTTTTACTGAAAAAAGAAACCAAAATCATTAGGTAAGAGTATTGCGTGTTGGAGATTATTACAGAAAAGCTTTGAAGTATCATGGACGCACTAAGAAACCTAGGACTGGAGAGATGACTCAGAAGTTAAGAGTACTGCTCTTGCAGACAATCCAAGTTTGATTATCGGCACCCATCTCAGGCAGCTGCTCACAACCACTTATAGCTCCAACTCCAAGGGATCTAACACCCTCTTCTGGCCTGAGGGCACTTGCTCCTACATGAGCATGCTCACATACAGACATGCTCATATGTACATAATTTTAAAATAAATCTTTTATTAGATTAGAGCAACTGAATGAACCATGGTTGTGAGGCCATACCATATATCATGGCAGTACCGGGAGCCCACGTGAACTCCATAATCTTTGGACTTAAAGTGAGCACTAACATGACAGCTACCAGGGGTGAGTGACACATCGCACAGCAAAGCAATGACCTAATCTTATTTGGGTTGGGGCAATGGAGTTAAATTTCACATTTTCTTTTAAGACACGATTCAAGCCTGTGTTCGCAGAGTCAAATAGCTCCAGGGGAAAAAAGATTTAATAATCTCAGAATTGAAGAATACCGTATACATCAAATAGTAAAATGTCAAATCAAGTAGTAGAAAGTTACTACATAAACAATAAGGTGCCAAGTAGGAATATTAACTGAATGTGGACCAGGAGGTATATAGTTGCTAGGTGTAAGCTGAGAGGCCTCATTGAGGCCAAATCTGGACACATAGGGACATTGACAATGCTCAGTCAATGGTGGTCATGGATAAATCCAACACAGGCTATGATGGTCTAATGTCAGAACATAGCAATATGGGTGACTATATGTAACCTATGCGTGTAATAACATGGAAGGGTGTTTCTTAGTATCACATAAGAATTGGGTCTCATGTACTAAGACAGATAAAGGGCTTTGCCAGAATTTACTATATAGTTACTTACACTCTGTATCTAAGTAAGACTTTCCTTTTAAACCTTATGAGATGGTATTTATTCTATGGTGTTCCACAATAAATTCTTCTGGAAATCAAAGCATTCCAGAGTAACCTATGTGTCATGAAAATCCATAAGGATTTAACCCATTAAATCCATATACACAGTATCTCTTTGACAGCATCAAGCTGGGGCAATTTCCTCTGCTTGACTCTGGTCACAAAAAAATCATTCTACTTTTCTAAATCTGCTTCAAGTCCATTTGGCAATGACATATAGGTATAAATACAAAAATAAATGATTTTATGGTATTTCTTATGCCTGTGCATATATCCACCCATGTGCACTAAGAGAAAGATTAAACAATCTTTAAGTGCCAGGAAAAAAAAATGTCTATTGTTCTCAAGAAGAGATTGATTGGAGGACATAAAACAGGTGATCATGGAAAAATACCAAAAATAGGTCTGTGAATAGGCATAAGGGAGGTCCCTGAGATGAGTACAACCACCCCCCGGCCCCAGGTAAGGACATGTTAGTCTCCCCATCATCCCTTCATTTCCAAGTTTTCACTGGTGTTTAGCTCCATCCATTGGCTGTAGATTCATTTCCACGTGGGCCTAAAAATTTGGTTTGTTTTCCAGGTCCCAGAGCTACAGCCTATGACTGGTGTTGACTATGAGAGGAATAGAGTGAAGGAAGATGATGGATGGATGGATGGATGGATGGATGGATGGATGGGATGGAGAGTGGATGGATGGATGATGAGATGGATGGATGGATGGAGAGTGGATGGATGGATGATGAGATGGATAGATGGATGGAGAGTGGATGGATGGATAAATGGATGGATGGATAGATGGATGGAGAGTGGATGGATGGATGATGAGATGGATGGATGGATGGATGGATGGATGGAGAGTGGATGGATGGATGATGAGATGGATGGATGGATGGATGGATGGAGAGTGGATGGATGGATAAATGGATGGATGGATGGATGGATAAATGGATGGATAAATGGATGGATAAATGGATGGATGGATAGATGGATGGATGGATGGATGGATGGAGAGTGGATGGATGGATGATGAGATGGATGGATAGATGGATGGAGAGTGGATGGATGGATGGATGGATGGAGAGTGGATGGATGGATGGATAGATGGATGGATAGATGGATGGAGAGTGGATGGATGGATGGATGGAGAGTGGATGGATGGATGATGAGATGGATGGATAGATGGATGGAGAGTGGATGGATGGATGGATGGAGAGTGGATGGATGGATGGATGGATAGATGGATGGATAGATGGATGGAGAGTGGATGGATGGATGGATGGAGAGTGGATGGATGGATGGATGGATGATGAGATGGATGGATGGATGGATGGGGATAGATGGATGGATGGAGAGTGGATGGATGGATGGATAGATGGATGGAGAGTGGATGGATGGATGGATGGATGGATGGATGGATGGATGAGTGGATAGGTAAGTGGGGAGGTGGATGGGTGGTTGATAGAAGGGTTATTGGGTAGATGAGTAAGTGGTTAGAAGGTTAGATGGATGATGAGTAGTGAATTGGTGGGTGAATAGGTTAGATGGATGAGCAGGTGATTGCATTGGGACAGATGGTTACTTTTACCTCAAGAGGGAAAAATGTGTTCAAATCACCTTTCCAAAGGAGACTCCACCGATTCATGCCATGAGCAAAGGGCATATCAAGGTTTGGGTCATTGTTCGGCAGGTTTTATCTTCCCTCCTACTCCTGCCCAAGATTCTTTATTTACAAGTACACCTCATAATCGTAAAATGCATAATAAAAAACCCCAAACCACAAGACAGGCTGTGAGAATATAATGAAAACCCAATACCAAATAATTTACTCATAAATAAAATTCAATGAATTTTCCTCTTGGTGCACAGGGAACACACATTAGGAGTCACAGAAACAATCTGACTATAAAAAGAAGACTCAATGACTTTAATTCTCCCAATCAAAATTGTGCTGGCTCTCTGCCTGATTTATGTCACTATTTATTGCAAACCAGCATGCCTAGTCCAGCTTAAGTCTGCAGATTCTAATGTGTGTGCTGAGACTGTCCTCCTGGGACACAAACATTAACTATTCATAGGAGGAAATGGAAGTATCAGCCTTCGGAGCCATAATTCCCTTTATCCCTATTATACACATATTCCAACGGAGTGATTATTCTAATCACAATGGTCAATAGCAAATTAGCTCATTTTAAAATTTATTACCAACAAAGGATTCAATCCAATGCTAATTCCTACATTGCTCTATAGCTGATGTAACTTAGGCGCAGATTTGGTCCTACGGCAGGCAGATAGGAGCAGCGCAGTGGCAATGAAAGGCACAGATGAGCTCAGGCACAAGCTCTCTCCAGGCTCTTTTTGAGGTCCACGCGTTATGTGAGTTCTTTGTCCAAAACGGGATGCTAAACTTGAGTCCCTACAGCTCACACCATTGAGAAATAGCTGACAATATGTAATTATTTCTAATTATTTGCTAAAAACTCCTCTTTGGGGATGAGGAAGTTCTTAAATAATAAAAACTGAGGGATTCTGGCCTGTGCTTTGCAGCTCCCTCCTGTAGCCCCGTGCTTCTGTTTATTCCCGACCTAACACAGCTTCAGATCTTTGCTCCCTGTTGCTTTTCAAGCATGTCAGCCAGTCTTCTTCTTGGGGTTCTGGAGCCTTCCTCCCCTGTGTCTGGAATGTTCCTCCCAGAAATATCCCAGTAGTCTACCCCCTTACCACCTTCTGGACTTGGAACAAGCGTATTCTTACTCTACAGCCCAGATTTAATTTCTACTCAACATTTTCTCAACTTAATTCTGACGTACAAATAGAGTTTGTACACCAATTATTCTCTCCTGACATCCAAGTCTCTGAGGCTGGAATCTTTGTTCTGCTCATGGCTGTAGCCTAACACTAGATGGGTGTCCAATCCATAGCAGGCACTCAACAAACACCTAGAAAATGAAGGAAGATAGAGGCACGAGAGGATACTCTTGCTTCCAGTGGGATTAACAATAAAGAAAACATTTGACCTGGTCCTTAGAGTTCTGTACATGGGCTTTCTCCTCAAAGCACAGACGAAGTAACAGACTTCCTCTTGTTATGCCCAGATCACAGAGTACCCAAAACCAACTAGGAGACCAAGTCCTGGATGTAAAAGCAAAGAGCCTTTATTCTTATACAGGTTCACAAACTTGGACTCTCGATGTGTCCGATGTATTGGAGTGATCGGAGAGCCCCAAATTCAGTTAGGATTGGGTTTTTATAATAGCAAAGGTAGGGGTGAGGTATTTCTAAGGTTCAGGATTTCTGATTGGCTGGCATTTGTCTAGGGGTGTTCTGGTGAAAAGTGATGGGTGTGTGCTGGCAGATGACCCTGTCTACAATGGTTGGAACGTTAGGAATTTCCTTTGGATGATCTGTTCCTCAGCCGTGCCTGGGTAGTGTCAGTTTGTGTGGTCTTTCTTGGGAAACCACTGAGATTCGGGCCTCTATTGAGCTTGTTGTGACTGGGTCCTCCACTCTCTCCTTAAAATACGTAGTGATATTTCATTTGTATTTCAATTTAAAACAAGCTTGCCTGAAGATCAGAGAGTAAAACAACCCCACTGGTCAGCCTTACATACCAAGCAGTGGTGACACACACTTTTAATCCCAGCAGCCACACTAGTTTGCCATAGAAACCAGGCAGTAGTGGTGCACACCTTTAATCCCAGCCCTAGATTGGAATATAAAATGGGAGGAGACAGTTCTCAGACACAGTCTTATATTTGAGATTCCTGGAGGCAGGATCGCCATTTCAGACTGAGGTAGAGGTAAGAGCCAGTGGCTGGCTGTTTTGCTTCTCTGATCTTCAGGCTGAACCCCAATATCTGTCTCTGGGTGTTTACTAATTGTGCTACAGACATGGGTGATAGAAAATGATTTAATCTGACGCAAACATCAGAGAGCTCACTACTGACAGATTTTTAGCTCTGGTGTTGATTTCTCAAGGGTCTCACTCTCACAGCATAGAGCATCAGAGAGACTGCTCTCCTGTGAGTCACTGGGTCCTTAAGCCATTGCCTTAGGAAACATCATCACTTTGAAAAATAGAGCTCTTAGAAATAGAAATGACTGGGCTGGGAAATAACCTAAGAGGTGACTGACTATCAGAGAGCCTGATTTTCAAGCCCTGACTCCCATCCCCTTTCCCGTGTGCAAACAGACCCTGAAAGAGAGGCCAGGCCACGAGCACACGTGGTAAAGGCCCAAACTCTGCCGCCCTCCTCTGCAAGATCAAGATGTCGTGTATGCATTGCTGCAAGCATGACTGGATGTTCACACAGGAGTTTGAGGATTAAAAGCAAAACACCACAAAGCTTGGTCCCGCAATCTCAATTCACTACAATTTTTTTTCTCGCTTTTCATAATGTGTTGGCGATTCTTTTAAGTTTCCACCAAAAGACAGCCCCTTCCACCCTCCAGCAGGAATTTCAGTTCATTCCTCAGGTGAATAAAAGCTCTCAGGAGAGAAAAGCCTTTCTGTGCATCTCCCAGCATCATGGGGGTTCATATTTAACACACATGAATGAGACATGCAGAACTGGCGTTCCTGGGCAAAAGGAAGCCATGTCTAAGTGGAAGATGCTACAAAGTGACTGATTAGAATTCTGTGATGGAGGAAGGTCATTGGTTAATTACAATAAAGAAACTGCTTGGCCCTCATAAGTTAAAACATAGGTGGGTGGAGTAAACAGAACAGAATGCTGGGAGGAAGAGGAAGTGAGCTCAGAGGCCATACTCCCCTCTCCCAGGTAAATGCAATGAAGCAAGCCACCAGGTCAGACATGCTGAATCTTTCCCGGTAAGACTGGTGCTACACAGATTATTAGAGATGGGTTGATCAGGATGTGAGAATTAGCCAGTAAGGGCTAGAGCTAATGGGCCAAGCAGTGTTTAAATGAATACAATTTGTGTGTTGTTATTTCAGGTAAAGCTAGCCAGTGGCGGGAGCTGGGTGGCGGAATGCAACCTGCAGCTCCTTCAACAATTCTGGAGGGTTGGAATGGAGCAGATCCAGAGTCTAATTAGCTGGAGATATTTACATATGAAGCAACTAGAATACCTGGAATACCTCAAAATAACCTTGTGTAGGGGAAAAGGAAGACAGGAGGGATGCAGATGGAAGAAAACTGGGCTAGCAAGCCTCAGAGGAGGCTAAGCTGCTCTCTCTGGCTGCGGGTGACTGAAATTATTATAATAGTAATTTTTCAAAAGAAAAAACGCATTAAGGAGGAGAGGAAGCACAAAGCAAATGCATCAGATAGAGTCAGCAGACTGCCCACAGAAGTTTCTCTTTAATCTGTATGCACTGTACCTAGGAAATCCCAACAAACTCTTTTGATGCCACCGGAGACACCACTGCAGCACCTGAAAACATGAATTAAGCAGAGACAAAAAATGTGATGGTTTTGTGTCGATTTGGTTGGGTAACATATGGCCACGTACCCAGGTTGTCTGTCTTAGGGTTTCCATTGCTATGAAGAGACGCCGTGAGTACAGCAACTCTTATAAAAGAATGTGTTTAATTGTGACTGGCTTACAGTTCAGAGGTTTAGTCCGTTATCATCATGGTAGAAAGCAAGGCAGCGTGCAGGCAGACGTGTGCTGGAGAGGCAACCAAGAGCGCTACATGTGGATATGCAGGCATCAGTAGTGACCGTCACCCTAGACCTGGTTTGAGCATGAGATCTCAAAGCCCACCCCATAGTGATGTACTTCCTCCAACAAGGTCACACCTACTCCAACAAGGCCACACCTCCTAATAGTACCGCTCCCTATGAGCCCATGTGAGTCATTTTTGTTCAAACCACCGCATGGGAAACATTATTTCCAGGCCTTTCTATGGGGTGTTCTGGAAGGCACAGGCTGTGATGGTTAATATTCATGGTCAGTGTAACTGGACTTGGAATCACTTAGAAAACTCACCTTTGGGCATACATGAATCTTTTTTTTTTTTTTCCTGAGAAGATTAACTGAGAAAGAAGACCCACACTGAATGGGAATGACACCACTGCACACAGTCTAGGGACCAGACTGAATAACGGAGAAAGTAAGAAAGCCACGTGGATGGAGGCATTCCCTGTTTTCTCCCCCCTGACAAGACCCAGGATGGTTTAGATGTTAAATGTCCCCTACAGGCTCATATATTTGATCACATGGTCCCTAGCTGGTGGCACTGCTTTGAAAGTCCTGGACACTTTAAGGGGTGGAGCCTTATTGGAAGACTTGGGTCACTGAGGGTGGTCCTTGAGGTTTTATAGTCAGGTTTCCCTTCCTGTTATTTCCTGTCTTCCTGACTGTGGTTGCAGTGTGAGGAGCCATCTCTCACTCCTGCTGCCAGGACTTCCTCTTTGTGGTGGGCTATACCCTCAGACTGTGAACCAAATTAACCCTTTCTTCCTGTGAGGCACAGCAACGAAAAAAGCCACTGGTACCTTTGAGTCTGGAACTGCGTGGAACACGATCTACCCCACCAGTGTGAGCATCATCCATCCACTGAGAGCATGGGCAAAACAAAAGAAGAGAGGGAGGCAAATCCAGGCTCCTTCTCACAACTGCTGCCTCCAGACATACATCCATGCTCCCAGTTCACCGGCTTTTGAACTCTAGGGCTTACAGGGGCATCTTTCTTCCTCCTATCCTTGTATGTTCTCAGGCTAGGACTAAGTTACAGCCCTGGGGCTCCTGTCTTCCAACTTACAGGCAACATATTAAAGGACTTCTCAGCCTTCAGAAATATGTGAGGAAATTCCCACAATAAATCGCCTCCACCTACCTCTCTTCATCTTTCTCTCTCCATAAACATACACTGCACATGTGCACGCGCACACATACACACACATTTATATACATGCACACATACATACATACACATATATATACATGCACGTGCACACATACAACACACACATTTATAGACATGCACACATACACATATTTACAGACATTGCATACACACACACACACACACACACACACACACACGGGGTTCTTTTTTCTCTGTAGAGCACTGTTGAACGCAGAAGACCCTTGGAATCATTCCAGAAGCTCATTGCATGCTTGGGATCTCTCTGAGCTGTAATCAGCAACTCGAGTACTTTGTTTTAACCATTGACTATGAATTACATTTCAAACTAATCATCTTGCCTATTTCTGCTAAAATTTTAGAAATGAGGTGATCAGCCTAAAATTTCTGCCCTGCTAGCATTTGTTCTCTCTCTCCCCTCTCCTCTCCCCTCCCTCTTTTCCTCCCCCCCCCTCAAATAAGCAATTATCTAGTATAAATCTTGCTCATGGGAAGAAAGTCATTAAAATATCTTGTACACAAAACAGACTATACAGCCAAACCAAGCCGGAAGTTAAGCTTAAGGCATTTAGTCACACATTTCCACTAGGTAATCAAATAAGAGACGTGAAAAACAAGGGGAAGCAGAGGACACAGGGAAGCCAGCATTCATCAATTGGCACTTAATTAGATTGTCTGGCCCTTTAAATTTGAATCATCTTTTAATCAAGAAGTTAAGATTTCTTTAAATTCCAGAATGCATTAAGTTCAAGTGGGAAATTGGAGCTCTGTAGTTTTGCCTTTGAGACAACTTCAGAGAAGAAATAACAGGAGCCTAAAATATGTCCTTGTCATAAGATCAAATCCATGATGAGTAGGCTGAGCACAAACACAAACAAAGCAGAGGCAGCAACTGCATGTATATAAACACTAATCAAAGCCTCTCCCTGATTCTGTGACATTCTGGAGATCTGATGGGGTAAATAGTCTCGCATTTAGAAGTTGTAATGGCATTAGAAACTCTCTGGTTTTATAAAGATGTGCTAAATCAATGCTTCTTCAGATGTTTCTTTGTCGGGAAAAGTATAGAACACTTTGTCAAAAATCCCAACTCAATACAGGATTGCTTTCAGGCCAGCATTTCAGGCTCAGATAAAGGCCCCTCTGGGCCTAGGAAGATGACTCAGCAGTTAAGGGCATTGTCTGCTCTTCCAAAGGACCTGATTTTTTTTTTTTTTTTTTATTGAGAAAAGGAGAAAAAAAAAAAAACAAGTTTCCACCTCCTCCCAGCCTCCTATTTCCCTCCCCCTCCTCCCACCCTATGCCCCTTCCTCCCACCCTTCTCCCCTCCCCCCACTCCTTTCCCCCTCCCTCTCCAGTCCAAAGAGCAGTCAGGGTTTTCTGCCCTGTGGTAAGACCTAGGACCTCCCCCCTCCGTCCATATCTAGGAAGGTGAACATCCAAACTGGCTAGGCTCCCACAAAGCCATCACATTACGTAGGATCAAAACCCCGTGCCATTGTCCTTTGCGTCTCATCAGCCCTCATTGTTCGCCATATTCAGAGAGTCCAGTTTTATCCCATGCTTTTTCAGTCACAGTCCAGCTGGTCTTGGTGAGCTCCCAATAGAGGCTGTGGAGGAAGGGGTTCCCTCTTCCATTGCTGGTGAGAATGCAATCTTGTGCAACCACTATGGAAGTCAGTGTTTCGGTTTCTCAGGAAATTCGGGATCAACCTACCCCTGGACCCAGCAATACCACTCTTGGGAATATACCCAAGAGATGCCCTATCATATGACAAAAGCATTTGTTCAACTATGTTCATAGCAGTATTATTTGTAATAGCCAGAACCTGGAAACAACCTAGATGCCCTTCAATGGAAGAATGGATGAAGAAAGTATGGAATATCTACACATTAGAGTACTACGCTGCGGTAAAAAACAATGACTTCTCGAATTTTGCATACAAATGGATGGAAAAGGACCTGATTTTTATTCTCAGAACCCACAGGGCAGCTCACAACTATCTGTAACTCCAGTTCCACAGAACACAGTGCCTTCTTTGGGCTCTGCAGGAGCCAGATAAGCATGCAATACACAGACATACATGCAGGCAAAAACACTCATACACAAAATAAATATTATGCACACACACACCCGTACATATATGGTTGTAATTGAAGTGATTGGAGGCCATAAATAGACATTATTTATGAGACCCCTGCTTAGATGGCTTCTGTAGTGACACCTGAGATTGGCCTCTGGCCTCACATGCACCTGAACATACACAAACCTGTATGCAAATGCATGTGTGTACACACTACCCCAGCATTTATTGTTTCTCCTATCCTCACAGCCTGTCACCAGCTGTGAACAGGCAGACATGTCCATCTAGGCTGCACCCAGTTTTGTTCCAATCACTCCAGACTTAGCACAGACACTTCAAATAGAGCCCATATCTTAGCTGTAGCACTGGTTATAGCAGGTCAATGAAAGTATTACCTTATAAACAAACACAACATGGTAATTTTTCATCACTGAACTTCTCTAGGACCAACCAAAGAGAGGTGCCTTCAGCATTTCGTAAACGATATCCAATACAGAAGGAGATTCCGACCACAAGGTTTAGACTCTTTAGGGATCAATACACACACACACACACACACACACACACACACATCACATCACATGGTTGAATGGTTTATATGCCACCAACACCAAGTATTAGTAGAAATGCAAGAAATGAGAGATAATGAAGGGTACATCAGTGACCATGGGGACATCTACTAGTAAGGAGGCAGAACTGGGAAGGATTGAAAGGATGAGAGATGCCTACGTGGCAGGGACCACTGAATTAAAACTATTTTAAAAAATGGTATTTTTGAGAACAATAAAATTACAGCTGAGGCTGTGTGCTAGAGAAGAGAAATGATTGGGAAACACAGTTGGAGAAGTGGCCATTTATAGCAAGTCATTGAGAGACTTAAATCCCAAGTGGAATAATAAAACTTGTTTCCACTGTTTTCTGTAATTTCAAACAGAAGAGAGGTCTTGGAAAAATAAGTCAGTGACCTACAAAGACTGATGTGGTGAAAGTAACACACAGAATAAAGACAGTCTTCTGGTACTGAGACAAGATCATGGCAACAGAAATAAAGGAAAGGGAGAAAGATAACTTCAAAGAAACCAAACTAAAACGAGGTTCTGCACTAACAGACAACAAAGGAAGGACTTGTCAGAACCTGTTCCTCACTTGCGAAAGACTAGAAACCCATGAGACATGGACAGAATAGAGCACATGGAAAGGAAATTCAAGTTGTAGGGAAGAGAGTGAACTTGCTTATTGACAAGTTGAGTTTGGGGTCACGGAAGGAAGCTTGCTGCTCGTGATGCCATGCTAGGGATATTTCTCCGGACCATATGGTGACTGGGTAAACCCCAGCACAGTGCCCAACTCTTGGGCCTGTTGGACTTTCTGTTAAAGCTAGAGAAGTTTTTTATTTTCTTTCTTCCTGGCTATCTTGGGAGTTTGGATCACTTCAGAAGGGGAAGAGGCCAGGGTCACGTCTTGGCAGGTATCATCTCTGGGATCTAACGTCTGGTAAACATGGAACATGACCCCTAAGCTTTCATCTGGGTAGAACCCTTCTTCAAACAACAGGATTCGGTCTCTTGATCCTCTGGTTTCTATCAGCCTCACTCTGGTGTCGTTGTGCTGGCTGGCATGAACTTTACCCATACACACACCAACATACGTGGTGAAACGAGCAGCAACCATCACTTTTGGTCAATTTTAGTTTCAGAAGAAAATAACTCCACACAAAGTAGTGTATTATGTCTTTGAGGACATTTACTTTAATGGCTTCAACAAACTGATATCCAATGGCTTCCACTAGGAAATCGTGCTTGTTACTCAGATTCAATCTCCCAGTAACTTTATAGGTGTCAAATAATGATGCAGTTATAGTAATTCCAGCAAGATCTACTGACTAAAACTACAGGCAGAAATTGCTCACTCATTCCCAGCCTCCCAGACCCAGAATAATCACACAGAAATTGTATTAATTAAAATATTGCTTGACCTATTAGATTATATGCATTCCTAGCTAGCTCTTACATCTTAAATTAATCCATCTCTATTAATCTGTGCATCATCATGAGGTTGTAGCCTACTGGCAAGGTTCCACCAAGCTCCAGTGCGCGTCTTTCTCCTTCAGCAGTTACATGGCGCCTCTTTGACTCTGCCTACTCTCTCTCTACATCTCTTTTAAGATCCTCCACCTGGCTTTACTCTGTTAAGCCATTGGCCAAAAGCAGCTTCTTTATTAACCAATGGCAATAAAACATATTCACAGCATACAGAAGGGAATCCCACATCAAGAAACTGATCAAATTCCATGGAGCCACAGAATATTCCTACAATGGCTCACCAAGACCACGGGTTCAGATCATGATGCCTGGGAAGTACTAGGAGGAAAAGAAATGATTCATCCTTGTTAAGGAAAGTAGAACAAACCCAAAGTTGAGCTGACTGAGGCCTCTTTGAATCCATAAATAACAAACCAACTAATACGACAAAAGATGCTGCTGGTACATAATTTGTCCCTGAAGAGGACACAGAAAAGTCTTAGGGACTAAGGGACAGAATAGAAGGCACCAGCAAGAGAAGGATCCATGGGCATTTGATGTAGTAATATGAGCGGCGGGGCTGCGTTCCCAGCACCCCGGCCGCCTGCTCGGCTAGTTTATGCCCCGAAATAACAACACACAAACTGTATTCATTTACACACTGCTTGGCCCTTTAGCTCTAGCCCTTACTGGCTAATTCTGATATCCTGATCAACCCATCTCTAATAATCTGTGAGCACCGGTCTTACCGGGAAGATTCTAGCCTATGTCCATCCTGGGTGGGAGCTTCATAGCGTGTGTCTGCCCGGGACCGGGGCATGGTGTCTCTCTGAGGCATAGGCTCCCGAGAGGAGAGCTGTGGAGTCTGCGCTCACTTCCTCTTCCTCCCAGCGTTCTGTTCTGTTTACTCCTCCCACCTATCTTCTAACCAATGAGAGCCAAGCAGTTTCTTTTTATTTAACCAATGACCTTCCTCCATCATTTCCCCTTTTTCGGTTTAAACAAAAAAAAAAAAAAGGCTTTAACTTTAACATAGCAAAATTACATATAACAAAACAGTTATCAAGTAAAAGTTACAATAGTCTTTATCATAACTAAGGAAAACTATAACTATAACTAACTATTCTTAACTCCATCAAAGACTCCAGAAAAATACAATACTACCTAAGCACACAAGAAAAAAGCAACTTTTAAAACTCGAGAAATGACAGAGACATCTCGCTGCCTGGACAGTCACCCAAAGTTCCTCTGTACCGTTGGGGCATCCATCTTCAGCCTTCAGGCCCATGGTATCGAGCAGACATTTCCATAAAGCAGGAAAATTCAAAGTCAGTTCAGTCACTATCTGTTGTGTCCTGCAGAATGTCTCGCAGACTCTTTCATGAATCAGGAACCCCGAACGATCATCTCACCTTAGGCAAGTTCAGTAGTCCTCTCTCTGTGGGTTCTCTGTGTCCAGTTTATGCAATAGTCCAGGCAAGAGCAGTTTCTTGCCCAAATGGCTATCAAACTCCATAAGGTGCCTCTTCGATGCCCATCTTCCTCTTGAAGTACATTGGTGCTGCCAGGAGCAGAGTGTCTCATTGTCATGAAAAGTCCTCAGTTATTAAAACATTAAATGTCCTATTCTGTAATCTTTGAAAGACATGAAGAATGTCTATCTAAAATATATCTCTATATATCTAGAAAATCTAACTAACACGACTACAAGCTTTACTATTATCGATGATTACCCATTAACAGCCTATATTTCTTAATTATACAGTACATATTTAAATGAACTACACAATCACAATACCTTAATCAAGATCAGAAACACATATACATATAACAAAATTTAACCTAAATCTCTATCAATAAAGCAAAATCTATACTAATGTAAATTATTCATATCTATGTCATATCCCTCTTTAAATGTAAAAGAACATTTATAAACATTTTTTGGGAATATGGGCACAGTTATTTCTCTCCAAACTGCTTCCTACTGAATGGGGGCGTCGTTAATTAGGTCTTTCATGGTATAACCTGTGTGCTAATTTCATCTCAGTTGGCAGTTGAGCGAAGCAATTTTCTGAAGGTGTTCACACCAACCCTTCAGGAGGACGTGGTCCATCATACCAAATCGGAATAGAAGAAATGAACAGCGTCTCATCCTCTGTGAAAGCAAAATAAGAAACTCCTTTCCAAAGCATCATGTCCTTAGATCCAAATTTCAAAGTCAAGGCATCAAAATATCTATGTTGGATTAGTTCAGCAGCATTTATAAATGAATATCTTTTAGTAGCTTTTGCTCTTTCCTCAGCATTCAAACAATTCAAAGAGAGCATAATAGCATACAGTATCAAAATTCTCTGTTTATTTTCCATCTTTGTGCACTTTATTTTAACCTCTATTTCGTTTTTTTTTTTACTTCTATTTTATATTCTCTGTATATCTTTGACCTGGAATAACTCTGTGGACCAGGCTGTCCTCGAACTCTCAGAGATCCGCCTGTCTCTGCCTCCCAGGCATTGGAATTAAAGGTGTACACTACTACACCTTGAACTCACAGAGATCTGTTTGTCTCTGCCTTCTAGGCACTGGGATTAAAGGCATGTGCTACCACACCTTGAAGTCACAGAGGTCAATCTCCCTCTGCCTTCCAAGTGTTGGGATTAAAGGTGTGTACTACCACACACAACAACTATCTTCCTTTTTTTTGTTTTGTTTTTTACTTTAAGAACTTCAACTTTTAGTCTGCATATATTTTTAATACACTGTAAACCATTTAAAAATTTTCTTTGTCTTTGAATCTCTCTTTACTGTGTATCTCTCTTTTTCTGACCACATGAGTCTTTAATTTACCAAGCAATATCAGTAGGACTAAAGCCATGGCTTTGCCAGCTAAATCCAGTCCATTCCTTAGCTTTCCAACCTCGTGGCTGAGGTACTGGCTGTAGCCATGTTTACTACCACAACTCTATGGCATTTCAAGGTACCTGCCAGCAAGTGAGCTTCAGCAGCCTGTGCTTGCAAACCGCATGAACCACCTGCGTAAAAGAGTCAGAGTTTGCCCTGGCAGGACAGCCCAGAAAGCTGGCATTTTTAAACAGCGCGGCTTTTTTCCTGCTACGGCTGAAAACCGAAAAGCATGCGTTCAGCTTTTCGTCAACACCATTTAATTGTTTTGTGGCAGGACCTCTTAATGAGCTGCAGGGTTTTGCAGCTAAAGCTGAGTCAGGAAGCCTCTATTAAATTGCAGCTACCAAGAAAACATGCTCTTCTCTTTGCCAAGCTTTCTCAGGCTTTCAGTGGATTCAGTTGTCCACACGTCTGGACGCCAATCTGTAGTAATATGAGCGACGGGGCTGCGTTCCCAGCACCCCGACAGCCTGGCTAGCTTATGCTCTGAAATAACAACACACAAACTGTATTCATTTAAACACTGATTGGCCCTTTAGTTCTAGCCCTTACAGGCTAATTCTCACATCCCGATCAACCCATCTCTAATAATCTGTGAGCACCGGTCTTACCAGGAAAGGTTCAGCATGTCTAACCTGGCGGCTTGCTTCATTGTGTGCGTCTGCCCGGGAGAGCGGAGCATGGCATCTCTCTGAGGCGTCTGCTTCCGAGAGGAGAGCTGTGGAGTCTGAGCTCACTTCCTCTTCCTCCCAGCGTTCTGTTCTGTTTACTCCTCCCACCTATCTTCTAACCAATGAGGGCCAAGCAGTTTCTTTTTATTTAACCAATGACCTTCCTCCATCAATTTGAGAGTCTTCTTTCAACAGGAGCCCCAGAGAGCAGAGAACCCTGCTCCAGTGCCTAGAAACTCCAAGATCTCTGACTCAGGAGACAATGGTAACTCATTCAGTCTAATTCAAGTAAAGATTAGGATGGTTTGAGACTAGAGAGATTTCACAGACACAAAGGGCATGAAATAGTAGTAGTATCAGACACTTCATGGATGAGACCGGGTGACCACCAACTCTTGGAGAAGACAGCCCTGGGCCACAGGAATGAGACCAGGTGACCACTGCCCATTGGAGGTGAAGACAGCCCTGCCTGGGCCACAGGAATGAGACTGGGTGACCACTGCCCATTGGAGGTGAAAACAGCTCTGCCTGGGCCACAGGAATGAGACCAGGTGACCACCAACTCTTGGTGAAGACAGCCCTGCCTGGGCCACAAGGATGAGACCGGGTAACCACTGCCCATTGGAGATGAAGTCAGCCCTGCCTGGGCCAAAGGAATGAGACTGGGTGACCACTGCCCATTGGAGGTGAAGACAGCCCTGCCTGGGCCACAGGGATGAGACCAGGTGACCACTGCCCATTGGAGGTGAAGACAGCCCTGCCTGGGCCACAGGGATGAGACCAGGTGACCACTGCCCATTGGAGGTGAAGACAGCCCTGCCTGGGCCACAGGGATGAGACCAGGTGACTACCATCCATTGGCAATGATGACAGCTTCTGCCTGGGCCATAGGCCTCCCGTCTACCCATCTGCCTCACCTCCTTTCTGCTCACTTGTTCCAGTTGAGGCTGGATCACCATCCCTGGGCTGCCATCAGCCTCTTCTTTGTTTTATCTTACACATTGGTCACTTCACGGTCAGCTGCCTCATCTTTAGGTCTTCCATCCCCAAGAGCAGAACCTGACTAACTTCATCTTCTAGAATCAACTCCCACAGGCCAGTAACTCCAAGTCCTCCCATCCCTCAAGTCCTGTGTAGATGTCACTTCCTCCAATGAGCATCCCTTGTCCCACCCTCCCCACAGGCCAGGCTGGAGGCCCCCAGCACCAAGGCTTTAGCACATGCCCCTGTGCCTACCCTGTCCTCTCACTAAAACAGGAGCTCCCAGAGGCAGGGCCCATTTCCCTGCACTCCGCTCTTTAAATAAATGAACTCAAATTCAATATATAAAGTTACAACAGCTTTTTGTTTTCTTTTGCACTGAATATTAATATAGCTTAAAGGATGACTTTTCTTACTCTGGATAAATATATAGTAAATTTAAAATGCCGTTATGACTCTGAATTTTCAGATACAGTGTCAGTAGTTACTACCTTGGGATCGGATATAGATTCATAAGATAAAACAGAAAGTTTGTAGATATCTAAGCAATGAAGAAATATGATAAACACTTCTAAAAAATCCTTGGTTCATTTCTTAGCTGTTGTCAAGCTCTCTGCCACACTTAGATTTTAAACCAATGCTGTTCCTTTCTCTAAGCTCTTTCCCTCAGTTCCTACAAACAACGACACATTGATTAGACTTTGCACCAGACACAGGCATTCAGTCTTCAAAACATGAACCACGTCTGTCTACTAATGAGTGCTCTAACCATTTCAGACGTTTCAGGTGAGAATCGTTAGACTCCAACACTTCATCAATTCCACAGGGCGGGAGGCAGCCTATGAGGTCTCTGACTGTCTCGAGGTCACGCCTAGCACACAGCCTGTGAGGTCTCTGACTGTCTCGAGGTCACGCCTAGCACACAGCCTGTGAGGTCTCTGACTGTCTCGAGGTCACGCCTAGCACACAGCCTGGGAGGTCTCTGATTGTCTCGAGGTCACGCCTAGCACACAGCCTGTGAGGTCTCTGACTGTCTCGAGGTCACGCCTAGCACACAGCCTGGGAGGTCTCTGACTGTCTCAAGGTCACGCCTAGCATACAGCAGGCACCTGGGAGGCTCGACTCCTGTGTTCCAATCTATAGCCCTCCCTGGCATCATTCCAGCCCTGTGACCATAAGGAGATAGACACAAGAATGTGCTGAGTTTGATAATGACTCAGGAAGTACCTTTCTAGACTGGGCTGTCAGGACAGCTCAGGTGACTTGAATTCAGGAGTTGACAGGTGCTGACAGAGACTAGGACCCCTGACAGTACAGCCATCAGATGATAACACTGCAGAACATTTGTGTTAGAACCACAGTCAGCAAGGAACAAAATTTTAAATTAAAGGTTTTGCATGGTGTTCACTAGAGCCTGGCATTTTTGTCATTATAAAAATGATTTTTGCCATTATGTTCCAATTTTTTCAAGAAAAGGATTGTTCCCTTAGCTTTTATCAGGTTTTTTAGCAATTGAAGATTTTAATAGAAACATAATATATGGAATCATGTCATTTTCTTCAAGAGGTAAAAAAGCCAATTACATTCCATCAGGGTTTTCCAGCTGGGTGAGGAAGGATGGCAAAGGAGAGCCCTGGAGTTTAGTGAAGTGAGCAAAAGTGCTCATGGAAGTGGATTTACAGACACAAAATCATCCATCAATGAATACTTACCATGGTCTTCCCCTGCTAGGGAGAGAGAAGAAGGTATGGCACAGACCGCAAGGCCTCTCAACAAAGGATAAAGAGTGATTGGCAGATGAGTAACATCCAGGGCAATGAGATGGAAGAAGACGCAGGTTTCCCAAGCATCTGATACAACTAAGACATTCAGGCAAGAAGTCCTAGAAGCAACAAAGACACAGCTGTCACTAAGGAAGAGGTAAAGTGAAATAAACACTCAAAAAAGCCTTGCAACAAATGTAGTTTGGCAGGAAAGTGGGGGCATTTAGGATGGATGTTGCCTATTATTAAAGAGAAAGAGCAAGGGAAGCATTACTATTAAAGACCAGATCACCAAGGTCAAGACCACAACAACCTTAACAGTAGAAATGCAGGCTTGATTGGGGACAGATGAAGGAGACGGTCTAGTCAGCATGACAGCCAACTATTTTAGCATGGACAAGTCATAATCCAGTTGTTCTAGCTTTCTTTCTGTTGCCATGATAAAGACCATGACCAAAAGCAACTTGGGAAGAAAAGGGGGGTTTATTTCATGTTATGCTTTCCAGTCAATAATCCGTCATGGAGCAAAGTCATGGCAGGAACGTGAAGTAGAAACCATGGAGAAATTCTGCCTACTGACGTGTTCAGGTTGATTTATTATACAACCCAGACCCAGGAATGGCACCACCAACAGAGATCTGGACCCTCCTACATCAACTAACGATTTTTAGAAAATGCCCCACGAACATGGCCATAGGCCAATCTGACTGCGGCAAGTTTCAGTCAAGGTTCCCTCTTGCCCGGTGACTCTAGCTTTGTGTCAAGTTGACAGCAGAAGCTAACTAATGATACCATTGAGCCCTGAGGGTGTCTGCAGGTAGAAGTTGTCCGGTCAAGGCCCGGCCAGTTCATAAGCCTTCTTTCATTTTTCACCTAATCAAAACACAATGACTCTTTATCCTTTAACTTTTCATTACTGCTTTCCACACAACTCAAAAGCAGATACATTTACAGTCCAGGGTTATGTCATTCCATTGATTAGCACGTTCTATTCACTCCAGGTTGAAAAGGTTATTGATCGGCCACAGAAATGCTGACTGCTCGAGGTGAGATAGAAAACGTGAGGGAATAAGTGATTCTGGCCACTAGCACACCCCAAATAACTACTCCCAGTTAGAAATGGTTCCCTCGTGGTTTAGCAGGACAACTGATCAAAACAGAGAAGTCAAGCTCCGAAGCCATTGAAGGTTGGCTATGCTGCAGCTCTTTCCTGGCAGGGTACGTGCTATTGGTGAAGATAGCATCCTCTTACAAGTCACCATGGGCCAGGAGCTCAGCACAGTCTCAAAAAGATGCTGGGTGAGCAGGTTCAAAGACACAGTCTTTTCTCCAGGAAACTAAAAGTGAAACCACCACATGGTCCACCTATTCCACTATGGGTTTACAGTCAAGAGCAAGGAAGCAAGTTGTCCACAGCCAAGACAAGGCATCAGCCACAGTGACTGTTGAAAGATTCTTTAAAGTTATGGTAGCTTGGTCTGGAGATGGCTTGGCAATTAAGGGCACCGGCTATTCTTCCGAGGACCTAGGATTGAGTCCTAGCACACAAATATCTGTAACTCCAGTTCCAGGGGATCTGACATCTCCTTCTGGGCTCTGAGGGCACCCGGTGTACATGCTGCACAGGTGGGCAAATCATCCGTGCACATAAAATGAAATGAAAAAATTTTAAAGAAAATTTTATATATACATAAAATTTATTTGTGAAAGAATAAATCACTGCAGTTTTTGCAACATGGGTGAAACTGGAAGGCTACTGTGTCTGATGAAGCCAAGCACAAAAAGGCAATACTGTACTGTGCTCTCACTTGTACATAAGGGGAAGTTGCTCTCTTGGAAGTGGAATATAGAACAGTGGGCACTAGAGCACGGTTAGTGGGTTTAGGGGGACACTTGGAAGGAATAATAACTTCTAAAGTCTCCAGCAGCTCTAGCTGACAACCATTAATTGTATCTAAAAATAGCTAGTAGAGACAATTTTTAGCATTCCCAACACAAAGAAATGACTGACATTTAAGGTGATGGATATGCCAGTTACTTTGATCTGATCTCTGCATAATATTTACATGTATTAAAATGTCACACTGCACCCATACATATGTGCAATTACATTGTGTCGATGAAAACACAAAACAAAACGGGGTACAGAATTTATAAACCCTTCAAAAGGACTCAAGCACCAGAGAAACAAAACCAACATCATCTAAAATGATGAGCCTGTGATAGCAACAGCAAGGAAGACAAGCTAAAGCCCAGAGCTGGTGATAAAGAAAAAAGTCCTCTGGGGAAGGATGGAGAAACAAGGACTAGAAGTCTAGCATGCAGCAGAGGACATGTAATCAAGCTAAACACAACTCCTACCTGGGGAATAAATTAAAGATATTTTATGGCCTGTCAAGATAACAAATTCTCATATGGACATCTTAAAGGACTGTGGAAAGCTGTTGCTGGCTGATCACATTGTGTGAAGATGTGTCTCTGTTTCTTCCTTGCCTGCCTATGGCACCTTCTGATTGGTTTAGTAAAGAGCTGAATGGCCAATAGCTAGGCAGGAGAGGATAGGCGGGACTTCCAGGCAGAGATGAGGTAAAAGCATCCCACTAAGGACTGCTACAGGAACTAGATTAGATGAGGTTTCACATTGAAACTAAAACACTTAAAACTCACTATAGCCAGGGCTTGTTCCTAAGTTAAAACTTTCTTAACATTGTTAATGACAGGGTGACCCATGGCAACAACGCTGGATGAACTTATTAAGTCTAGAGGAAGCAGAGATTAATCACATTCCTCTGACTAAACTACTAGTATGTTATACTGAGAAATTTTTGAATTCACTGGAAAGAGCCTAATCAGATTTTATTGTTGACACTTGGACATAAATGACTTTATGTAAGTCAGTTAATATCTCTGGCCTCGTTTTCTCATACATAAGGCTGCAAGAGTGCTTGCTAATGAGGGTACTCTGGAAGTCTGGCTGCCATCTCTTCTGTGACTTTCAAACTGGCTTCCAGAACGGAACTGCTGCTATTCCCAGGTGCCTCACACATCCCTGCTGTGCTAACAGGAGACATGTTCTCACACACAACACTTTCTTTGTAAGTATCATGCTGGGATAAGAGTTGGCTGTGAAGCTAGAGATTGAAGGCTGGTCGGAGCCTCAGTGGAGAGATCTCTGTGGTTAGACAGCTTGCTGCCTTCAGAAACTGCCTTTGAATATCAAAGAGACACAGCCGTCAAGAGCTGTCGGGCTCTTCTGTAGGAGTGAGTTTTCCATGCTGTGTTTCTCTCTTCCATCCAGGGGACCCAGACCCAAAAGCTCTTTGTTCCGTTAAACTATAATCTGTCCTGATGTGGGCTGTGTATCTGCTTCTTCAGCCACAGGAGAGGTCTGGGGTTTTTTGTTTTGTTTTCCTACTCTTCAAAAGGAGAAAGGATTTCGGGGTTTTTTTTTCCTCCAAATAACTCTGAATTCAAACTCTTTTTTTATTAGAATACATGATTTTTTTAATTCTCCTTTCCTGACTAGAAGAATAAGGAAAACTATTGTTGTTTTTAAAGCTTCAAGAAAATTTTTACATACAGCTCTTTGCCATGTATTGGCATATTGTAAGATTGTGACAACTTTTTCGCCAAAGCATAGGTTTCCAGAATCAATATTCAAGCAAAAATGTTCGAGAATTTATTCAATGAAGAGCTCAAGACTCTAAAGGAATGTTTTTGTTCAAGAAGCCAGGAATTAAAGTGGGAAAAACTGGACTGGCGTTACAGCTCAGTGGGAAAGTGCTTGCCTAGCAGATGCAATAGTTTAAATAATGCAGAGAAATAATTCCTTCCACACGGTTCTCCCTGCCCTCTTGCTCTCTCTTACTGTGGACGTTGTAACTCTTGTTCCTGATTTATTGCTGGGTAGTAAGAAAATAGAAAGACGATGAGAGAGATATCAGGGACAGAAAGAAAATGTTACATTTGGGGCAGAAATGAAGCTATTACAAGTTCACTTTCATAAATGCTTAACTGCTTGTCTTGTGGTGTGTCAGGCACAGCCCACTCACCTTCTGGGTCAAATGAATCAAAACACAATTTTGGTCTTTTGAAGGCTCAAGATTTGAAAGAGATGAATAAATGTATTTTCAGTACTAAGAGGCTGATTGTACCAAAAGCATCCGTAAGACAAATGCTTTTAAAATCAGGGACTCTCATACCAGGCCCAGCTCTCTGTATTTTCCAGTCATCTTGAGCAAGGTTATGTGCTAAAGTAGTATATTATTTGTGTTTTAATAAATAAAGCTTGCCTGAAAATTCTAATGCAAAACAGCCACACTAGCCAGCCATATAGGCCAAGTAGTGGTGGCACACACTTTTAATCCCAGCAGCCACACTAGTCAGCTATAGAGGCCAGGCAAGGGTGATACACACCTTTAATCCTAGCACTAGAGAGGACTATAAACCAGATGAGACAGGAACTCACTCTCTTTCAGTCTGAAGATTTCACAGAGGTAAGAGCTCTCTAGTGGCTTGGTTGTTTTGTTTTTCTGATCTTCAGGTTGAACCCCAATGTCTGTCTCTAGTTTTTATTATTTGTGCTACAATGCGCTGTGCTACAATGTTTCTCTGCTGGGGGTGTGGCTAATCTGGTAGAGCATTTGCCTCTCATGCTGAAAGCTCTGAGTTACCATCACACAAACTGGATGAGGTGAAACTGATCTGTAACCCCAGCACACACGAGGTAGAAACAGAAGTTCAAGGTCTTTATGAGCTACATGAGACCCTGACTTCAAAACCCAAAAGTAGAGACAAACAAACAAATAAAAGCCCTGTTTTGTGCAAATGTAAATAATGACATCTACCTACAAGAGTTACCATATTGCCTGCAGAAAATCATGCAAAGAAGACCCTATAGATATGTATGCCGAGAAAGGAGTCTATGTATACACACATTCAGAGACACAACGTCAGCATACAAGAGATAACAGATGGTTTGTGACGTGAAAAGTCCAAGCGAGGGAGAAACTCAGTCCACTAAGGGCTTGTGAGCATCCTGCCAGAGAAAGTGAGTTTTTATTTCATGTGTGTGCTTGTCTGTTTCCTGCATGTGTATCTGAGCACCAAGCACGTGCCTGGTGCCCACAGAGGCCAAAAGAGGATGTAAGATCCCCTGGAACTGGAGTTACAGGTGGTTGTGAGCCACCATGCGGGTGCTAGGAATTGAACCCAGGTCTTCTGGGAAAGAAGCCAGAGCTTTTAATGGCTGGGTCATCTCTCCTGCCCTTTCCTTCCAATCGCACACCACATAGTAAATATCTACATATCTATATCATCTATACCTGTGCATATATGTAGGTTGTAGAATGACTACATATACGACCAGAGCAGAAAATCAGGGCTGGGATTTTATAATATAAATATAAAAAGAGCTTGTGAGAGGAAGATAACGAAACTGGAGCGGCTGTCTGGGGAAGCTTCAGCTGCTGGCAGCTAACTATGGCTTCAGGCTGCAGGTCAGAGTTGAGCATCAGGAGCAAGGAAAGCAAAAAGCAAGCTCGGATCCTGAACAAAGAGGGGGATAGATAGATAGGGTTCAGATGGTGGACAAGAAGACAGGCAGACACTGGAGCGGAGGCATAAAGGACTACAAAGGACTCACAAGGCAACTTGAAAACAACTCAGAGGGAAGAGTGGCTGAGTCCAGTGTTGAAGAAACGAAGCATGAGACAGGAGACCCAAGATGGCACCATGTGAGAAAACATGGAATAAACAGGTGTCCTGGATAGTTCTCTGTCAACTTGACACAAGCTAGAGTCATCTGAATGGAGAGAACCTCAACTCAGAAAATGTCGCCATAAGACCCAGCTGTAAGGCTTTTTCTTAATCAGTGGTTGATGGGAGAAGGCCCAGACCATGGTGTGTGGTGCTATCCCAGGGTTAGTGGTCCCGGGTTCTATAAGAAAGCAGGATGAACAAAGCCATGAGGAGCAAGCATGTAAAGAGCACACCACAACCCAGCACCCCAGCCCCCAACCCACCCAGTGTTCCCCGTGGCCTCTGCACTAGCTCCTGCCCCCAGGTTCCTGTCCTGTGTGAGTTTCTTCCCTCATTGCTTTTGATGATGATCTAGGATATGAACCGTGAGCAAAATAAACCCTTTCTTCCCCAAGTGACCTTGGTCATCACAGCAATAGTAACCAATACGTTAGGAGACAATAAGTCAGGAGGCTGACCTTCCTTTTGAAGATGGTAGGGGGCCAAGAAAGGGCATTCAGGTAGGCAAGCAGGCAGGGAGGCAGCAGGATCAGATTCCTAGCACTGTGGCACTCCCAGCATGCAACATTTATAAGGAGCCATTTTAGAGCCATGGCAGGATCACTCCCACAGCACAGAGTAAGGTGTGTGGAGAAAACTCCACCAACCAGGTGACAGCATCAGTTACAACAGCCAGAACAAGTAATGGATGAAGTACTTTAGAAAAACATCTGAGCAGCAGATGGGAAACTTTTAGAGTTATTGAGGAGACCTAGAGGCAAGAAGTGAAATCTCCTGGGTGATGGATAAGGATGAGGAGAGCAGAATGTCAGATACTGGATCGATATGAGCTGGAAGCCAGGCATCCTCTCAGAGCCTCTGACCCTTCAGTGACTGCTACCGATGTATCACGGTGAGGGCGCGTCAGTCAGACATCACTTGGAGATCTGGGAGATTGATATTTTCTTTTCTAAGATTCTCATGAAGGTGGTGGGACAGAAAACCCAGACTCACCTGCCCGAGAAGGATCAGGAAGGTGAGGTGGCTATAGGCAGGGAATGAGTAACCAGGATTTGGTCTCTGCATCGAGTGTGGTGCTCCTTTAGCCACATGATCATAAATAATAGTATTCCTTGTAAGTTCTTCTGCTATCTTTCTATACTTCTGTTTCCATCTTCTAAACTCTAAGGAACCCATGAAAATAACAGTGCTACTTGAAACATGTACTCATGCAGTTGCATGACATAAGCAAACTTAGCACAGAGATTAAAAACAGCCGATGTTTTTGTAGCCACATTTTATGAGTTCCTAATTGGGATGAAGATAAAAAAAATGACAGCCTGATAATGCTATGAAGCAGAATATTTGACAACGAGACTGTCTTGAAGATTAGAGGCTATACCACCACACAATCGGTAGGTAGCTATTGAGATATTAACAGGCTTAGAAGTCCTGGAATGGACTTTTCCCCATAACGAGCAGCTTGTAAGGCCAGCACTGAAACTATGGTGCTTGCTCTAATGACTACTCCATAGAATGGCATTAGAGTCTTCTCTCTGACTGTGATTAGAAACGTGACATCCTGAACATCAGAAGGCAATAGGCAGATAAATATCTAAGCCTTATAAGTCCGTCTAGATGGTAGCTTTTTCTAAGACTCAATCCCAATGGACCTGTCAGTCACCTGGTCAGGAAAATGCTGACTGTTTTAGAGACTTTAGAAATAAGGTCCGTCAAAGCTTCAGATCAGGACAATGGGCACTCTGGTTATTGTCCACTCTCTGGCCCTTGAGAGTGCTTTGATCTCTAGCAATCCCTGTGGCCACTGTTGACTCTCATCCCTTGGGAGCTTTCCCCTTCACTCTGTAATAAACTTAACCAATAACCTACGCTACACTGTGTGGACGTGGACATTGTGGGGATTATTTTAAACAGAGACCACAGGACTGGGGAAACAAGGGGAGTCCAGAGAAAGATCTCAGTGACACCGTGAGAATAATAACAAATAACGTAATAAATGCTGACATTGAGCAGGGACATTCCCTAATCAATCTACTTAAATTGATATATAAATCCTCAGTATAACTTCATGACACACTTGCTATTATTATTGAAACGTTATAGAAAGGAAACTCAAGCACTGAATGGTCAGTAGCTTGCCCAGGCCTGGACAGCTGTGTAGGAGAATCAAGATTTCAACAGGCCGCCCTCAATCAGAACCCTCACCCTCACTCCAAGGTGCTCCGCTGCCTCTCTTGTGAGAGCCAACAAAATCTCGGACTTCACCTTACCAGGAGCTTCAGACACTTCTCTCAGAAACATGAATCTACTAATAATATGTTAGAACAACTCAGGGTAGTAGGGAATTATCGCTCAGCTTGGAAGAAGCAAAAGAATGGCTGCAATTTCACTGCTATGGTGAACAGCCCTACGCTAGTGCTCGATTCGAAAGGTAAAGACTGGGCAATGGCTCTGCACCCAGTCCTATGGCAGACTCTGAAGACAGGAAAGCGACCTGTAAGCCTCTGACATCAAGGAAGACCCACGGGTGCTTGAAAGACATGCACTGTGGATAGATGCAGTGAGCACACGCTGAGGGTGCATGCACTGAACACATGCAGTGAGCGCACGCTGAGGGTGCATGTGCCAAACACATGCGGTCACCCTGCTGCCCTCCACAGCCACCATAGAAAACTAAGCGTTACTGCCAATGGCAAGCCGCGTTTTTTAGAAGAAAGATGGAGGTGCATGAAGTTAACCCGATTCCCCAGGATGATGAGTACAATAATTGGCGGGGCTGAGAGGGAAACTGGGCAGCGTGGTCCTGAGCCCACACTCAGTCCTTGCTCTTTCCGTTTCTCCCAATTGTACGCTCGTAACCGGCAAATAGAAAGCAGAGGCCTTGCTGAAACCATAAGCCAATTTCACCAATGATACAGAGGTCCTAAGGCAGAAAAATGAAATGGCATTCTATTCCTGACTACCCTGTCCTCCTGAACCAGGAATTTCTTCCAGAAGAGTAAGAAGAGGAGCAGGGATGGCTCCTCCTTTCCGTGATATTTCCTCTAGAGGCTGAAATGTTTGGCAGCTAGGAAAGGTGGGTGTCCTTAGGGGCAAGCCTCCATACTAACGCACCTTCAAGTTTCCCTTTCCTGGCATTTCAGCAAAAGTCTTGGAGAAAGAAATTGAGCATGCCTACAAGCGCTCACATTTGCCACCTTTTTGACCTTGAGCCAGGCATGTTTCCGAAAATACCCACCATCTGTGTTTGCGTGTGCGGGGCACCATCCTAGAGGCTTGGGTCTGACCCTTAATGAGGAGAACACAAGAGGAGGGAGCACTGACATCACTCTCTGCTTCCTGACTGTGGCTGTAATGTAGCTGGCTGCCTCACGTTGCAGAATGTTAGTTTACGATGTGCTACATTTGTTTATGCCGTGGAACATTTGTTTAATGATGTGGCATTCGTTTATGTTGCATTTGTTTAACTCTGAGAAGCTGTGTTACTCTGCCTGTTTAAAACACCTGATGTTCTGATAAAGGGCTGAACGGCCAATCGCGAGGCAGGAGAAAGGACAGGCAAGGCTGGCAGGCAGAGAGAATGAAAGCAGCAAAAGATCAAGGGGCAAAAGGAGGAGGAGGACATCAGGGGCCAGTCACCCAGCTACGCAGCCAGCAAGGGGGCAAGTGTGAAAGTAAGATAGAGAGAAGTCAGAAAAGGAAAAATCCCAGAGGCAAAATTAGACAGGATAATTTTAATTTAAAAAAATGGCTAGCAACAAGCCAACCTAAGGCCTGGCATTCATAAGAAAGAATAAGTCTCTATGTGTGATTATTTGGGAGCTAGGTGGAGGGTCCCCTAAAGAGCTAAGAGCCAAAAAGTAAAAACCAACAGCCTCACTAGCCTGCTGCCAAGAAGATACCTTCAAACTGTGAGCCCACATACTTCCTTAAGAACTTTTAAAAGTATTTTTTCACCATAATAAAAGTAACAAATTCAACAATTAATTCAATAATAGGATTTATGGACAACAATAACCAGCCGCACACTATCTTCTAATGGTCTATTAACAAGGTCTTACTTTTAATTAATTGTCTAAAGATATATCCAACAGGACATGGTGGCATGCACTGTCATCCCAGTACTAGGGAGGCTGAGGCAGGAGGATCACTATGAGTTCAAGGTTAACCTGAACTGCATAGCAAGACCCTGTCTAAAATAGATATAAACTTTGAACTCCGGCCTATATCAAACTCTTCTGAAACATTTCCATTCCACATTCTAGACGTTTCAAGACGTGGGACTACATCACCATCTTCCAGTGAGTCAGAACTTAAAGATTCAAAGAAAGAAAGAAAAGCTCCATCTTTCCCAGAACACATCCTGGAATCCATCATACATCCACTGTGTATAAAAAGTTTAATCAAAAGCAAGCATGTCTCCCGTGGAAAATAAACATTAACTGGTTTCAGCTCATTCTGAAAATAGAACTAAAGTTTTCTCATTCACCCTTTATAGCTGTCAAATCCTTTCATCAGATTGAAACCAACCAAAATAACATTTTTTACGCTTACATTTTATTAAAGCTACAAGGAGAAAAAGAAAAGAGATGTGTCCAATAATTTCTACAGCTGTTCAGAATAAACAAGTGTGCACAGTCTAATAGGTCTCAAAGGTTTTACTCAGCACCGTGCAATGCTCCCGGATACTGACAGTAGAGGTTCCTTTGAGGGGGAAGTGGACTTCAAGGCTAGTATGAGCTTGGCAAGCTCCACGTCAGAGCTACATCTCCAGCCCTGGAGGTCCACACTTTAGAAACTGAACTCAGCCACAGCTTACAATGCTGACCAGAGGGTTTTTCATTACTCTATAACTATATAGAGATGCGAGAACCAACAAAAGTATAATTACCAGTTTATTAAGGGGTACAATGGAAAGACGAGTCAGAGATGCAAAACCAAGCAAATGCACTTCTGATCCCACACTGCCTCTCCTCCCCTTGGTCTCTGACCCCACCAAACAGAGTAAGAACAAGATCAGTTGTCAATGTAGCAGACAAGACCACACCCTAGAGGTTGCTGTCCCAAGGCTATTGGGGGAATGAGTTCCCACAATGATGTAGGGCACAAGGCTACCCATAAGCATTAGTTCTACCTATTTTAAAAGACCAGATAAAACTGTAATATGTGCGTGTGTGATTATTTTTGCACTTGGAATTGTTTTTATAAGCAAGAGTCGCATGTAATGAAATGCATACATTGTAAGTGTTCAAGTACATTGTAGCAGTCAGTACACTTCCATCAGCCCCTGCAGCTCCTTCTGGTCCAGTCCTGATGGAGTTATCCTCAGACTCCTGGCCACAGGCAGCTGAGCTGCTTTCGGTAGAGATTGCCTCAATGTTCTAGAATCCCATACAGTACAGTGTTTGGGTTCTGGCTTCTTTTGCTCAGCGCCACCCTTAGTCTTCATCCACGCTGCTGTGTGTCTGTCATTTGTAGCTTTACCTTGCTGAGCATGGGCCTCATCGCAAGGCTGTACCAGTTTATATGCTCACCTGTGGGTGGAGATTTGGGGTGTTCTGCTTTCCATAGAATGGATACATCTTGTAAGGGTGCAACAGTGTGGCGTGTACTTGTGTTTGTGTGTGTGCGCGCCTGTGATGGAGGAAGGTCATTGGCTAATAAAGGAACTGCCCTGGCCCATTTTATTGGTTAGAGGATAGGTGGGAGGAGTAGACAGAACAGAACGCTGGGAGGAAGAGGAAGTGAGGTCAGAGACTCGAAAGCTCTCCTCTCAGGAGCAGACGCCTGAGAGAGACGCCATGCCCCGCTCCCGGCATGAAGCTCCGACCCAGGATGGACTAGACTAGAATCTTCCCGGTAAGACCAGTTCTCACAGATTATTAGAGATGGGTTGATCGGGATGTGAGAATTAGCCTGTAAGTGCTAGAGCTAAAGGGCCAAGCAGTGCTTAAAAGAATACAGTGTCTGTGTAATTATTTTGGGGCATAAGCTAGCCGAGCAGGCGGCCGGGGTGCTGGGAACGCAGCCCCGCCGCCCCCATTACTACACGCCTGTGTGTGTGAACATATCTATGTGCAAGTACATGTGCTAATTTGTATAGCAATCATTCTTACCCCCAAATGATCAAGATGCCTCTATCCATTGGGGATTAATTTCTAAATATGATATGAGGGAAGGGATTGAGAATTATATTCTGTCTCTCCTAAGGTATCCAATTCTCACCAAATCATCTGTTGTCAAATCTACCCTTTCTTCATTAAATCACTTTGGTATACCAATTGTCAAATTACATCTACTACTGTGTGCTATGGTCTACCATGGGCCATGGCCACTTTCTATTAGTTACTCTGTAGTCACCTTTGAAACCACACATAGCAAGAGTTTCACCTTTTTCTTCTTTTCAATTTTTTTGTTGATATTTGATGTCCTTTGAATTTCCCAATAAACTTCTACTTGTTTTTATTTTTAATTATTTGTGTCTGAGTGTGGATGTTTATGAGTGCAGCACCCACAGATCTTCTGACATCCACTTCTTATTCTGTGAGTCACAACCATATAGGGTTCATATAATTGAATGTGGGGGTTTCAGAACTTTGGCAACAATGTTTCTAGTGTGTCCTGCATACCTGTGATTCACTGACTAGCTCTGAAAATACCTCATACATAGAACCTAATGAATTGCTCCTTATAAAACTCAGGAAAACACTTTCCTTTTAGATTTCTTATCTCATTTTGTTAACCATACCCTCTTCAAAAAAAAAAAAAACAAGAAAAAAAGCAACAACAACAAAATTGCACTTCCACACAGTCATTCTGGACTCAATACACTGAAACAGACCCTTGATGTTCAAGCATCCCAGCAAAGGCAGCATCTCACAGTCTTCCCAGACTGTACGAATGAGCATCTTCATGGATCCTCAGAGCCTGAAGATTTGCACAGCCAAGAATGTGGGGAGCAGAGGGTTAAAATCTCAAGCGTGAGCCAAGCCTGTGCTCTCCAGCCCTGAATAACAGGTCCAGGAACATTCCTTTGAGAAAATCCCTGCAGCCTTACTGGGACAAATACAGAAAATCAAGTTTTTACTTTTTGATAAGCAACATTATAGATCTCCCATCAAACCTGCTTGTGTAGACACGAGGATTCTTCAGCTATGGAGCCTCCTACCCACAAAGCTCAACCTAGAAAGAGTCTATTTGTTCTAAGCAAAAGTAGGAGAAGATGGAAGAACTGGATGTGGACTAAGGAATTGTTCTAACAAATTCAAAAGTCAGGTCACAGCTACAGAGCAAAGCCCATGAATTTCTCGCCTCTGTTCACTAACGAACCTCTGCTCACATGAATTCTTCCCTCTCTACATCCTTGCAAGATTTTATTGCTTTCATTTGAGCTCCTGAGTTGCTTTTTACTCATCTTTTATTTTTAAATGGGTGTCTCAACCCTTGAGAGCGTACAGAGTAATGATGAAAGCAACTTTTATTGAATTCCTATGAATCTTCTTAATAAGCAAAATCTTGCATGGGAGGAAAAGGCTCTATTAAAGCATAAAATGTTTCCGATGAACGTCTTCAAACTTCATTTGTAGAGGCTTCATGTTTAATTGAACAAATGAAACGACAAATCTAATCTTAAAAAAATAAAATTTCAATCAAAATCTTATTTTCAAGGTTAATTTATTTTTCAAGAGCCAACACATGTTTGGTTGTTTTAATTCATCTCTAGGGCAAATTGCAGGGGAAGAAAGTTTAGACTGGTATCATACTCACCCAGCTGCTCTCAAGTCAGTGGGGCCGGTCCCATCTCACAGGACTCTGACGTCTTCTTATGTCCTAATTTGCTTTGGCACATTCCTAGACCCACCATTATCTCCAATCACGCTTCCAGAGAGACCTTCAGGGACCAAATATCACTCTCATTAGTTTCTCAGTTAACAACACTCATCCAGAGAATCCATACTAAATATCAAAAGCCTTCCATGGCAACCCTTGCCATCTGTTCTAACATGTTTTCTGTCTCCCTACGTCTGCAGAGGTAGGGATCGCCGTTATACAGCATTCCTTCATGGCATTTTTCGATTCTGTGACCTCAAGCCTTCTTCCAACAGCATACAAGGTTTGCACGTACATGAATGAACAGGCAAATGTCTTCAATGCCTTTGTAGATATTCTCTTGTTAACGCAATATTGACAAGGATCCCGTTTGTGGCTGGGATCCTGGGAAGTCCGGCAAGTAATCATAAGCACTAATAGGCCATTGTTGATGGAAACTGGATGCCCGTACACATCCTCTCCCTATACTTTCTAGAAATGAAACCAACCCATTTAGGCTGTTTGTGTGTGGCATAACTGTGGAAGAAAGAATTGAAACTTGAAATATAAAACAGAATTATGACCCAAACATCACCAACAGCTGGAGAAAGGCACATCTTGAGGAAGGAAGCTGAAATCCTTCCCTAGCAGTGTAAAAGGAGAAAGCGAGGCTTGGATGAGACGAGATGGGAGGGGGCACAACATCCAGTTCCCTTTGTGTGAGGACATGCGTAAAATAGTTCTGCCCAACAATTCCACTTTAATTTCAGCTCCATCCAAAACTCGTGCTAATGAGGAAGCACCATTAGCGCTAAAGCTCAGTCTGAAGTAATTACCTCCAGAGGCAATCCAGCTTCTAGGCAGCAGTGTGGGAAGCAACTGAGACACCGGGAGTGCTTCAGAAGGCTCCAAAGCAGATGGCTCTGGAAGCCCCACACTTAGAAACCGCAGTCCCTACCAACGATTATTTCTGTTAGAACCAGTTTGCTAGTTCCCAGAATTGTATTGACATTACTGGAGACTCCAGGGGGAATTTCAGCAAACATCAGTACCCCGCTGTGCTTTCTCAAGCTGCGAAGTACCTCCCAACTCCGTACCTCCTGTTTTGTTGTTCCTGGCTTTGCTGTTGCTGTCTTGTTCAGGCTGTTTATCTGTAAATCGTGGAGTCCCCCCCCCCCCCCCGTTCTCACTCGAAAAAAGAATAAAGTACAGGGGAACAAACATAATGGGTAAATCTGTGGCTTAAGGAAGCAGTATCAAAAGAAAAAGGTGGACTTCATATTTGTGGAAAGCCTGGGACTCAAGCGGTAAAGGATTGCACTCGCCGTGCGCGTACTCTGATCTTTTTCTCACAAGGTAACCTCTGAAGTGAGGCCTGTAGGGTCTTCTGGGGTAGACATCTGTGAGAACCAGAGCAAATAATCCCTGCTAACTGCTCCAACATATGTAGCAAGTGGGCTTGGGGTATCTCGGGTTGCCTTGGAATATCAGCCATGTGTGCACCCCACCCCAATCCTAAAGCCCCCTCTGTAGGCGCCTTCCTTTCTCTGCTCTTGCCTGAGCTAATTAGGTTTCCCATGAAGCCCATGGGAAACCAGGCACTGAACAGCTCTGAGATATCCTGTCTCCCTCTAGAACAGGGTTTGCTTGGCTACTATGACAAATTTGTTAGCAATTTCTTCCCTTTCGCCCCCATCCAAGTCTGGTCTGCAACCTGGCATTACCGGCTCTAGAATGGTGTTTCGGAGCTATTGCTGCCCTTAACGCTTGTTGAAAATGCCTTCCACCAGCCCTTGCCTCCTCCCCATTGGACCTAATCCCAGTCCTTCAACCGTGGACATCAACAAAGCCTGTGATTTTAGCATTCAAGACCGTAACCAATGTGTGTGGAGGGGACAGGGAGCCGCTAAATCCCTGATCATCTCGCTGCCCTCTTTGGATTGGTCCCTGCATCCTGTGGTCCTCCCCCACCTTTGCTGGTCACGTTCTTCAGATGACCTTGAAATGTTTTCTCCTCAGTGCTCCCGTCCCTCAAAGTCCCACCTCCCTAAAAAGTCTTCCTTTTCTTCTGCCTCCCCACTCCCCTCCGTTTACCCACAGTGCTGCACTGGGGAGCAGGGGTTTAATTCTTCCTTTCCCTCTGCAGAGCTGGAAGCTTCCTAAGGGTCATTGATCCCTATAGCACATGTGTCTGTGCTGATTACTTAAAAAAGATACCCAAGGAGCCTCTGAAGAAGGGTTCTGAGGGGGTACAGAGATGTATTCACTCAGCAGCGTCATTCAGAGCAGCTGCCTTGAGACAGATAGTATACTCAACACAGTGGGGACCCCAGGCTCCCGCAGTTTTCCGTCCAGCCTGGGAGATACTTTCAAAGAGTGATGAAACTCTCACAGAGCATGTGTGATTGGTTTTCCCTTTGCAGTCTCCTCACGCAGGAGGTTGAGCTTTCCAGTCAGAGCTATGGGACACTCCAAACAGCAAATTTTTATTGACTTCGTGATTTTTAAAGAAAAGATTTTTTTCCCCCTTGAAAACACAGATCCATAAGAATCTGGCATAAATCTAGAACAGATTTTTCTCTACTTGTTCTGGAGACAAGGAAAATTTTCAAAAGAAAGAAAAGATGCATCAAAGATGTTTAGAATGTTTGCAAATAAATCTGTATCTTGGGGGCGAAGTCGGAGCACAATGTTACTTTAGCGTTCTTATGAATCAAGTGGGCTGTTTCATTCTGTTAATGGGGCAATAAAACAAAGTGATGTTTCTGCCAAGAGTTCAAGTCTGATGGGAGATCATAAGCACTAATAGAATGCTCTGTGCACAATAATTCCCAAAAAGCCAATTGCTGATAGGAACTACAAACGCCCTACACATGCTCTCCCCATACTCTTTAGCAATCCATTGAGGTTGTTTGTGTATGGCATAACTGTGGAAGACAGGATTATAACTTGAAATACAAAACAGAATTATGACCCAAAGACCACCAGCAGCTGGAGAAAAACATTTCTGAAGGTAAGGAAGAGCCAAATGAGTCTAAAGCAAAGAGGAGAACCAGCGGAAAACAGTGAGCACTGAACAGATACAGAAGTGCAGGGTGAAGAGAAGCCAACAGTGTCAATTCACTTACATTAACAAAAATATCATATTTTATTAAGTCTATTTTTTTAAAAAAAAAAAGAGTACAAGTATGAAGTCTCACAACCAAAGATGAGGGTCAGAGTTCTGAGAAGTCTTGTCATCGAGAGCTCTGAGAAGGAGTAGCCATGAAGCAAACCTGGTTGGGCACAATGCCTGGATCTTTTCCAGTCAGGCAAAGATCTGTGCCTGTACCTGCTAACCCTTCTTGGTTCTGTAAAAAAGGAGACAGGACAGTTATACTGATGGAACAGGGCTGTGTGCATATTAAATAAGAGAATCTGTGTAAACATTTAGAACAATATTTGACACAATGTGAAAACACAATGGGATAGCAAGTACTTAGAAGGTGCTTGCTGCTAAGCCTGACGAACTGAGTTTGGCGTATGCGTGCGCGCGCGCACACACACAGACACACACACACACACACACACACACACAGGTTTGAGGCTGCCCTTGGGCACCACAACGACAAACAAGTGATGGAGATGAGGGGAAGATGGAGCAGGGTGTGCACTAGGGAGAAAGGCGGAACGGGAGACGGACATGACGGTGGTGACAGTAAGAAACAGGAGGGTTTCACAGATGTCCAAGAGAAAGACAAACTAGAACAGAGATGAAAACCACTCATACCCTCGACTGAGAATGCCCATCCTCTCCCCTTTTCCAGGCATGAGAGAATAACATCCCTACATTCTTCTCTACCTGCCTTCCAAGCTTTTCGGTTAAATTTAAAACTAAATGCTGTGACCTCCGTCTGTAAAGTGCTTGCCTTGCAGACTGAGTTCAGCCACCAGATGAAATATGAGTATTTTTAAAAAGCAGAAATAGTGGTGCAAGCTTGTAACCCCAGCACTAGGGAGGTAGAGACAGGATGATCCCTAGGGCCCACTGGCCAGCTTCTTTAACCCAGTTGGGTGCCCCAGGTTCAGCAGAAGACCCTGTCTCAAAAGCCAAGATGGACAGCTCCTGAGGGATGTCTTCTGGCCTCCACACACCCATGCATCTTCACACGTATAAACACACACACAGCCACACACCAAAAATAACAACTCAGTGTTTATTATGTTACCCGTAAGATGAATTCTTGTGATATGTAATATAAGATACGTAAAACACAAAGAAAGGCAAAGACTGCTATTGAATGCCTTGCCTTTCTATGAAAATGTTTGCCAAGAATGCTATCCACAGAAATGTAAAACACTCCTGGCAGAAGGCAAGCTATCTTGAACAAGCACAAAGAGGCTCATTTGCTGGGAAAAGGACCATTAGCCTGATGGTTATTCTATTCAAGAGAGGTTGTTGTGGCAACATTGCAGACGCTACCCCAGTTTCCAGCACAAGAACATATTCCATCTCTGAGGAGACACAAACAGACTTTAGAGCCCCTTTCTGTTCCCCTGATTCAATCAGCAACTGTCACAGAGGTAAGGCTCCCAGACTGGCTGCTCCACACCCAGCCTGCACTGTCTAGCTGAATTTGCAGGAAATGGATACGATACAGGGGCCCTTGTAAGCCACTTGGCACTTGGAACCTCTCCCTGCTGCCTCCAATTAGCCTGAAACAGCTCTTTTTCTAAGGTTGTTGCCAATTCTCCTAAGACCAAAGGATGCTGAACCCAGTGTTTGTCACCAGCCTGGACTTCAGATGTCCTTGATGTAACCTAGCTGAACCCTTAAAAGATTATTGTCAGTGCACGAGACATGAAAGCTAACAAAGAAAGGGAAGTATTCACCGTTCACCGGAGAGCTACTACGTTTGTGGGTTGCTTTAGATGATAGAGCAAGCGCAGTAAACAGGTTTTGTTTTTTCAGCTCTTCAAACCCACTGAGGCACTGTCCTGTGAATTTTAACACCAATTTTTTTGTTCTTTTGTTTTGGTTTTGATTTTGGTTTGTTTTGTTTTGAGACAGGGTTTCTCTGTAGCTTTGGAGCCTGTCCTAGAACTAACTCTTGTAGACCATGTTAGCCTGGAACTCACAGAGATCTGCCTGTCTCTGTTTCCTGGGTGCTGGGATTAAGGGTATGGGCCACCACCACATGGCTCTAACATAGATTTTTAGTGCACTGTCCTAGGATATTGGTGAGTGGAATTTTTTGCTGGCGTTGTTTGCTTGTTTTCTTAACTTAAGCTAAAACCTACCTATGGAAGTACATTTACGATAGGGCAGAGCCGGGATTTAAAAAAATGTGAAAAGGCTAAAAATATCTATGGACCCCATGTGGAAAACAGCCATCTGGGGTCCTGGGCAGAGGGGTGAGGGGCCACCTGCAGCGTGAACTCCTGTGTGTACTCAGCAAGACGCTCCAAGGCCACTCTACAGCATGCCCTGCTTCTGGGGCTCTACTCAGATCCGCTGATGTTTGTCACGGCCTGCTATGAAAACAGAACACAAACAAGACAAAAAGGTACCTGGGCAAGAATCCGAAGAACAAAGCCATTGTTCATTTTACAACACAAAGGAACAAGGGAGACTATCACATCGTATGTGAAGACTCGTTTTTATATACAAGTGTTAGACAGGTTGATCCCTAGAGACAACATTTAACCCACGGTACGTGTCCAACCAAAACAACATTTGTTCCCAGCCCCAGCCTCGTCTGTTCCAGTTTGTTAATAGAGCCGCTCGAAGTGGGAAAAGGAATAGAGAGCTCAGGGTAGCAGATGCTGGCGTGGTGACAGGGACCACACAGACAGCTCTCCAGCGGTGGCTGGTGGCCGTGGACTCTCTCACAGACAGGATGTCAGTGGCCGATCAATCTGAGAAAGCCAGTGGTCCACGACCCTTGTGGCTTCTTTCCCAGGAGCAATTTCTACCAGTTTATAAAAGGAAGGTCAATTTCCCCCTCGTCTAGAACATCACAAAGATCTACCATCTCACAGGGCGAAAGCCTCCTGAGGTGCCAAGCAGACAGATAATCCATAAACCTGTGTGGCTCAAAGGAAAGTGACAGCAAGGATGTCAGGTGGTCAATAAAGTATGTCAGGTAAGGCAGAGGAGCACAGAAATGAGAACTGGCAAGTGATTCGTTAGGATGGAAACCTAATTAAGTGATCTTTTTATACACTAAGTGGGGAATTCTTACTCCAGCCCCATTGCGCGCGCGCACACACACACACACACACACACACACGGATACACACAACTGTGCATAAGCTCGTACAGGTTAAAATGGAACATTGGGGTGGCCCACATGCCGACTCTTCCTAGTAACAGATGATTGCTGTCTGCGTGTAAACAACAGTATGAGCTAGACTTGATGGATATACAGAAGTTAAGTACAAGGTGAGCAGACCTGGGTTTTGAATCTAGACAGACTAAAGAATCTGTATTTTTGTCAATATTTCCATACATTTATGCATTTATCATACTTATTTAGTTGGAGTTCATAACCAAAACCAAAAATATGCTAACATTTACAGCCTTGTGATTATAGCTTAAAATTTTAACATGCATGTGCAAATTTGCTTTGCAAAGAAATATGATGGCCAATAAAATGTGTTCATTATTCATGGATGCTGTGGCATGGTGTCTTAGTTTGTGTTTTTATTGCTGTGAAGAGACGCCATGACCACATTTAGTTGGGATGGCATGCTTACAGCTTCAGAGGTTCTGTCCATGATCATCATGACAGGGAGAATGACAATATGCAGGCAGATGTGGTGCTGGAGCTCAGAGTGTTACATCTTGTAAGCACCAGGAAGTCAGCTGACACACAGGTGGTATCCTGAGATAGGCATCCTCAAAGCCCGCCACTACAGTGACATACTTCCTCCAACAAGACCATACCCACTCCCACAAAGCCCACCTCCTAATAGTGCCAATCCCTGTGAGATTATGGGAGCTAATTACATTCAAACTACCATACATGTGTTTGTAATTTCAGTTACTGGGAAACTGGGAAAACTGAGGCAGAAGAATTGGCACCTTTATTAGAAAAGATACCAGAGAGTCAGTGTCTCTATGTTTTTCCTCTCCCTCCCTCCATTTTTCTTTTGCTCTCTTTCCCTGATTTCTCTCTCTCTCTCTCTCTCTCTCTCTCTCTCCCCCTGCTCTGTGTGTGTCTCTCTCCCCCTGCTCTGTGTGTCTCTGTGTGTGTCTGTGTGTGTGAATAACAGAAGAAAAAGTCAGCCATCTTCAAACCTGAAGGAAAGGCTCACCAGAACCTAGCCACACTGACATCCTACACTTAGACTCTAGAATTGTGAGGAGTATATCCCCACGGCTCAAGCCGTCCACTCTGTGGTATTTTTTTTGTGGCAGCCTTAGATAACTGTCTAATATAATCATTGCAAGAACCGAATGAGGTGCACATGTAAAATGCTAATTGCCTTGGCACTAGATAGTCAACGGGTGCCTGCTGCTATTGTTGAGCACGAACAACAGTGTTCATGTGAACCCATGGCTTAAAAACCAAAGAAACAATGTGTCACTGGTGAACCCATGGCTTAAAAACCAAAGAAACAATGTGTCACTGTACAAAAGATGTTCTACTGTTTTATTAGCATTTGCATTGGGTTAGTCTTGACAAACAGAACTAACTTGACAGGATTAATGTTTTAGTGCTGGGGAAACAGTTCCATCAGTAAAATACTTGGTTAGCTACTATGTGGATCTGATTTGGGTTCCCAGAGCCCACACAAAATAGGAAAGCATTGTGACATGCACCTGTAACCCCAGTGCTTGGGGAAGAGACAGGTAGATCCCTGAAGCTTGCTGACAAGCCAGCCTAACCTCATGAGCAAACTCAGGGTAAATGGAAGACCCTGTCTAGAAAATAAGGCAGTGGTATACTGGAGAAACGACGCCCAAGCGTGTCTTCTGGCTCCACACACATGCACTAGCATATACATCTCTACCAACATACACAATATACACTCAAAAATTTGTTAATTTCAATTTTTAACTAGAAACTAGGCTTTCTTTTACATTTATTTATTCATGTGTGTCTAAGGACACATGTATATTCATGCCACAGCACATGTGTAGAAGTCAGAGACGAACTTATAGGAGTTATTTCTCTCCTTCCATAGGGTGGGTCCTAGGAATAGAACCCAAGACGTCAGACTTGGCAACAAGCCTCACCCACTGGCCCTCTCACCAGCCCTAGGTTTTAAACCATGTATGATAATTTTTCTGCTCATGGAAGAGGAGACTATCTTACCTATGTGCATTTTCCATCAAAAGACTAGACAACAAATACACATGGTATATCTGAGGAAAAAATCTCACAATTCAAAATGAATACAGACTCAATGGAATATAACCCCAATGGAATATGTATCTTATTCCAAAACACCAAATATCATTGTGAAGAAATCATTCTACATCACATGTGAATTCTCAAGATTGATGACCTTTTGGCATTTGAACCATGAGTCAATGCATGCAGAATTCATGAAAGGCAGGGCAAAGAGCATGTCTTTTGGGACTGACGTTGGAACAAGCAACTAGCCCACTGCATCACTAAAATGAGATGTTCCCCCAGGTGCTCAGGTTTACTTCAAAAGCCCTAGATACCCACCATAAAAGCAAAAAGGACCTCTGACTGCTCTGAACCGGAAGAAAGAATGAATGGCGTACCTAAAAATTGACGTGTGTGCACATGTGTAGCCATCTCTGCGGTAAGCAGTGCCACACTTTCCAGGCAAGTGTCATGAGCCAGAATGTGAAGAAGCCAAGTGTTCCCGACCATATGGCTAAACACCAGCTTCCCCAGTTTCTGAAAGAAAACAATATTACAGTCAGCTAAGGCAGAAGTGAGATGCAGCCAGAGCGAGATTCCAACATTCATTTCCATCTTTTTCTTAATCTATCTCTTCCTGTTTTTTCTCTTCTTGATATGCAAATGACGTTGATGCTTGTGAACACAGCCTTGGGCAATCCTATACTCATGATTGCTACCATACTGCTTCCAAAGAATGAATACAAATGTTTTTGTTTTTTCAATTTTGGAAAGAATCAGGCTTTGAAAAATAGTTCTGCTGCTTGGATCAAATCATATACTAGAAGTTGTATATGACCTCATAGTTCTTTCCAGACTGTCACTTAGCGTTTCAGAGAAAAACAGTTGGGACTCATTGGACCACAGCAGAAGAGACAACTACTTAACCCAATGCAGGGTGGGGTTGCCAGTATACTGTGTACTTCCATGGTGGCTACATGCCAGTAAATGGACACCTACATAGGGAGAACTGGTTCTTATGCTGCGTTCATCTTGTGGTTGTTTTTGTTTTAATGTACTTCAGCAAATCCCAACAGAGATATAGAGAAAGTAGATGGAGTCAAGGAGATGCCATGTAGCTGCCCAAGGAGAAAGGCTCCTATCAGTAGGCCACAGCCTTGTGGTGATACATAGATTGATAGAAATGGGTCAATTGAAGATGCAAGAGGTAATCAATAAGAAGCCTAAGCTAACAGGCCAAGCAGTGTTTTAATTAATATAGTTTCTCGTTTCTGTGTGATTATTTTGGGTCTGGGTGGTTGAGAAGCAAATGAGCAGCTTCTGTCTACCCTTTCTTATGAGAGAAACTACCAACAGGGCCAGTTCTTCCTATCATGGCTCCACGGTCTTTCTGTTGTTATTGTTTCAATTTCCTTACCTCAGTTCACACACACACACACACACACACACACACACACGCACACACACGAGAGAGGGAGAGAGAGAGAGAGAGAGAGAGAGAGAGAGAGAGAGAGCCATTATGAAGGCTACAAAAGAAGGACAGGGGTATCTTGGAAGTGAGGGCTTTATCTACCTCATTTATATTTATTTTTGTAGCAGAAAAAGAGAGTGTATGTCTATATTTTGCTATTTTATCTTAAACCTGAGAGTCCACGTATTGGTGTGAAGGGCTGAATGTTCAAGATGTTTTCATAGTTAGTTTCATGGGCTTGTCTGTTTGTTTGTTTGTTTGTTTTTTATTACATTTGTATACATGCAACAGCTGTTGTAACCATGTTCTTATGGTTTAATGAAGAAGAAGAGACATATTTCTTCAGAGAATATGGATGAAGGCTGTCAACCAGATTCCCCTCTTAGTTGTTGCGCCTGATTTTAGGATCCAAATTTTGTTGTTTTAGTTTTTGCCTGGTCATGCCTTTCCTTCTGGATTTGTAAGTGAACTCTGCGAGAAAGCATTCACCGGCATGTCTGTTCACCTGTTTGACTATGAAGTGGATACTGTCACAGAGAACACACCAGCCATGAATTTCTCATACCCTATGCATGAACAGCCCAGCATACATAGATATGAAAAGACTAATAAGAAATGAACAAAAGAACTGAAACATGAACTACACTGAAGAGATCGTCTGAGTGGCCAATAGCATACCATGAAAACATGCTACATCTCTTTAAAATTCCTAGGAAAGACGACCAGACCCACAATGATGTAATCCCCATCGCACGCAGCCTCACAACCATTCAGTCCCAATGAAACACGCAGGGGCTTATGTTAATTATAAACCGTTTAGCCTATTGCTCAGGGTTGTTACCTCTTACAACTTAAATTAACCCATAATTCTTTTCTATGTTTAGCCGCGTGGCTTGGTACCTTTTAACAGTGAGGTATTCTCATCTTTGCTTTCTCTGCATCTGGCTTATGACTGTGTTCTGCCTTTTCTCTTCCCAGAATTATCCTAGCCTGATTGTCCCATGTTGAATTGTCACAGATTGAGAAAAAGAAAAAAAAACAAGTTATTTAAAAGATAGATCATATATATATATATATATATATATATATATATATATATATGTATATTATAAGAGGCAAACTCACAAAACAGGAACAAGAAGTTCAAGCTCAGCAGTGTAGAGTGGGAACACAGAAAGAGCAAAATTTGAGCCTCCTGGTTTTTCTCCTGGTACCCAGAAAGCCACACCCTAACTTAGCCCCACTTCTTAAAGATAATTGGTGGACAAAGATTCTCCATCACCTCCCCCTTTTGTCTAAATAAGAGCAATCCAAACCCAATAAAAACTATATATAATAGAAACAGATATCAAGTATAAAATTACAACCAGCATAAACATTATTAAGCAAGGAACACATGACAAATGTTTTAATAAACATTCTATTTAAGTCTTGCATTGGAAATTGGCAGAGTCAGGGAGATGCCAGCAGCTGCCTGTAAAGCAAGATCTGAGGCAATAACCCCATGGGAAAATATAAACTAATAGAAATGGGTTAATTTAAGTTGTAAGCGCTAGTTAATAATAAGCCTGAGCTAACAGGCCATACAGTTTGCAATTAATATTAAGCCTCTGGGTGGTTATTTGGGGACTGGAAGGCCAGAGAGAAACTTCCAGTTACAACTACCTGTAACCAACCAGTAGAAAGCCAGATGCCTACTTCATGGTTATAGCATAGTATATATGCAATATATGATCTTAGAATGGAAATGGCCTTTCATAGAAAACTTATGGATAAACTATGGCCCACAGGCAAATATCAGAAACAGAAAGATGAGTAAAAAGGCAACTCAAAAGTATCTACAGAATGGTGCATCAGTTGATTTACATTTCAAAGCATTCAAAACATACAATACAGGACTGGAGAGATGGCTCAGCAGTTAAGAACACTGACTGCTTTTCCAGAGGACCTGGGTTCAATTCCTAGGACCTACATCAAATGGCTCACAACCTCCTGTTATCCCAGCTCCAGAAGACCTAGAACCTTCTCCTGGCCTCCACAGGTACCATTTTCACGTGTGTATACCCCCTCACAGATACACATATGCACATGATTAAAAATAAAATAAACCAAATACTTACTTTAAAAAATAAAACATGTAAGAAGGACACAAACATACATGTTAAAATCATAAATAAAAAAGGAAAACTAAATATAAAGTCTAAGATAATGGTACTTCTGAGGAAGAAACAGAAGCAGTAGGTGAGTATACTCTAGAGGTGTTTGCAGAATCCATGCCAGAGCTGTAAAATTTATCAGCGGTTTTCTTATAATCTATTTATGCTCTACATGCAATGGTCAAAACAACTAAAACACAGCAGAAGCTGAACACATCAGCTACAAATGCGAGGCAAGACTATTGGGAATGACTCTAAAATTCCAGCCAGCTGTAGCTCTCTCAAGGTCTCTCTCGTTTAAAAGCATAAGACCTCTGTACATGAAAATCATGATGTAAGGGCTCCTGATGAATAGTTATTTCATAAAAACACCACGTGGGAATACGTGTCAGGGTGCTATAAAATTATAACTTTCCTCCAGACCTTAACTACTTGGGGACTCTATGAAAGGCAGGTGTATAATGTCTTGTTCCAGTGCCAGGACTCAGACTCAAGGCCTTGTATGTAGGCAAGGACCCTACCCTGAGCTACATTCCTAGCACACGTTTCATAACTTGCTTAGCGAACGGTCACTGGGCTGGAGAGAATGCTGTGGGACAATGCTCTGTACACTGTAAAGATTTGTCACTCGTGTTAGTTTAATAGAACGCTGATTGGCCACTATCCAGGCAGGAAGCATAGGTGGGGCGATCTGACTAGGAGAATTCTGGGAAGAGGAAAAGCAGAGACAGTCGTCAGCCAGGTGCATGATGGAGAAGGGTCATCTGTCTATTGGTTAAGGTCTTTTGTCTATCTGTTGCTTTCATTGGTTAATTAATAAAGAAACTGTTCGGCCTTTAATAGGACAGAAAATTAGGTAGGCGGAGTAAATAGAACAGAATGCTGGGAGAAAGAAGCCGAGTCAGTCAGTGGCCATGACTCTCCCACTCCAGACAGACGCAGGTTAAGATCTTTCCTGGTAAGCCAGCTCGTGGTGCTACACATAATATTAGAAATGGGTTAGATCAATATGTAAGAGCTAGCCAATAAGAGGCTGGAACTAATGGGGCAGGCAGTGTTTAAAAGAATACAGTTTGTGTGTAATTATTTCGGGGCATAAGCTAGCCAGGCAGCTGGGAGCCGGGCAGAACACAGCCCCCCACTCCTCACAACAAGTGCAGAGGAAGCAAGACGAGAAGGCCTCACTGAGAAAGTGTATCAAGCCACATGGCTAAACATAGATAAGAATTATGGGTAAGTTTAAGTTGTAAGAGCTAGCTAATAATAAGTCTAAACTAATAGGCCAAACAGTTTATAATTAATATAAGCCTCTGTGTGTTTCTTTGGGACTGAATGGCTGTTGGACTGACTGGGCAGGACAGAAACTGCAGTCTACAAGAGAGGACTCGGGGTCTAAGAGGCTGCATTGCTCTCAAGAAGGACCTTAGTTTGGTTCCCAGCACCTACTTCAGACAACTCAGAGTTGCCTATAATACCAGCTCCGAGGAGTCTGACATCTTGACCTCCATGGACATTTGTATATACATAATTTAAAAATAGGATCAATCTTTTTAAAAGATGCTAATTTGATTAACTTTATAAGAGAAAAAAATTGTACCACAGTATATTCTGTCTCCTGTACTTACTAGTTCAAAATTTTTTGAGGTGCACCAAGACAGATTTTTGGAGGTGACAGGCAAAATATATGGACCCAATTTTTTTTAAAATAAATATTCAAGCTCAAAATACATTCGTGCATTTAAACGTGCAAATGATATTCCAAGAATACGTTCTGAATGCAAATACCAGGTTGTCCAGCAGAAAGACCCAAGTGTCACTAGACCCCATACCTTCTCCAAGAACCAACACTTCCCAGCTCCAACTCAGAATCCTGTCACCTGACCAAGCTGCCCGCTGCTGCTCCCAAAGGAAGAGGAAGCCCAAACACTGTGTTTGCCCAGCTCTACTACAGAAGAGAACATTGTGTGACATCAGGAAACGCCACTCAAGCTCACAAGCCCAGAACTGCCACTGCCTGCATCCTAGGACTGCCAGGGAAGATGGGTGGAGCAGAGGAAGGGTGGACTGAAAAGGGAGAAAAAGCCTATCCTTTGACATCACCCCTGATTGCTCCTCTTGTTTCTGTCTGTTCAGTAAATGCTGTGTTCTGGCGTAATTCAAAAGCATTTAGTGAAGTCCCATCAGGATCTTACAGGACATGTACATGTAATAGTGGTTCTGTAAGTCACAAAGATCCCACCATCTTCTCAGTGAAGAAAACCTGAAGACATGCTCCCTGGATTCTGAACCGCCCTCTTCCCCCTCTTCTGGGTCTTTAGGTGACTTAGCTAGACCAGCAGTGTAGGCAGAGTGAGACCAACTGTGTTTCCCACAGGGGTTTTTTGGATAATTATCCCTTTTAACACCCCTCACCAGCTTTGTAACAATTTTTGATACATTGTACCTCAAATCCTTAACAGTCCTAAAAATTCCATTCCAGATCAAGCCCCTAACACACTCACCTTCCACCAGGACCTTCATGAAGCACCATCAGCTTGCAACAGAAAGGACATTTAAAGTCCCAACACAGAAATCATGATGAAAATTGGAGTTCCTTGTTTCTACTTGGAAGCTAAAAGATGACCTTGTCCAAATATCTTCAAGACTCACAACTTGCCTTGAATATTGTCAAGAGCCAATGCTGTTCACACACATGGTGCTGGACCCCAGGACACCTTCTCCACAATCTTCCAAGAGGCTTTGCTGGGCCAGTAGGGGTGTAACATTGCAATGCTGAGCAAAGAAATCCTCTTACATCGTACTGTGGGAGCTGGAGGGCGGCTGGAATGTGTCACATAACTTATGTATAGCAGACATGATCAAAGTAAAGGAGGACCAGACCAGGGAGACCCACCGATGCCCACCTAGACTGATCAGCACAAATGCCCACCTAGACTGATCAGCACCGATGCCCACATAGACTGATCAGCACCGATGCCCACCTAGACTGATCAGCACCGATGCCCACACAGACTGATCAGCACCGATGCCCACACAGACTGATCAGCACCGATGCCCACACAGACTGATCAGCACCGATGCCCACACAGACTGATCAGCACCGATGCCCACACAGACTGATCAGCACCGATGCCCACACAGACTGATCAGCACCGATGCCCACACAGACTGATCAGCACCGATGCCCACACAGACTGATCAGCACCGATGCCCACACAGACTGATCAGCACCGATGCCCACACAGACTGATCAGCACCGATGCCCACACAGACTGATCAGCACCAATGCCCACACAGACTGATCAGCACCGATGCCCACACAGACTGATCAGCACATACAAACCTATGGTTTGCGCAGTGAATACAGACCCATGGGTTGCAGAAACAGAGCTTTAAATGCTGAGTGGTTCAGGGAACCTAGAAGGAAGTTTTGGGAGGTTCAGTCATTAAAGGCTTTATTGCTTTCTATTTATAGACCCTCACAACTATTAACGGAGCAATCAGAAATTAATTGGGAGCTTTCAGAACTGACCAGCCACGGAGAATGGACTGGTTAGTCTAATCGTGGGAGTCCTTTGAGAGAGAGAAGGGTGCTTTGTTAAGGCACCCAAGGGATCTTCATTGCAGTGTTATAGCTAGGGGTGGGAATCCCAAGTCATAAAGTAAATGGCACCACGTGTTACCATGAGCATCAGGCTTTGGCTTCTAGGCCCAGTGACCTACTCAGTCATGACAGGGCCTGAGAACCAAGGGACAGAAGGAACAGCGCCAAATGTTGGAAATGTCTGAGACCCAAAAAGAAGCAGCTGGTAGCTGGATGACCCTGTCAGTAACAGGCTCCAAGGTGAGCATCTGAACCTTGCATGTGGGAACAAAAGAGCTACAGGGCGGCTTCCCTCCCTGGAAGCTGCTGGACAGCCCTTAGCAGGAAAACTGCACCAGGGACAGAGCAGAGGTGAGGAGTTGAGGGTGCGGTGTCTTCAGGTTAATCTGGGTCCTAAACACTGTTTGCTGCTCATGACCAACACAAAAAGAGCCTTGGTACATGCTGGGCACTCTGCAGATAGAGTCGCCTCTTCTGAGCCGGGACTGATCTCCATTCTACATCCCCAGGCCCTTGGTTCTGCCACACAGAGCAGGTTAGACTTTGAGAGCGTCTCAGGATGCTTCTAAAAATTTTGGGGACCCCCCAAATTGGGTGCCTATGTTACAGGGGAAAATGGAGTTCCTTTAATGGGAGGGGATAGTCTCATTTACAAAAGAATTTTAGAACTGAGTTGGTAGGACTCTCAAGAACAGTTTTGTTAGTCTGAGAGGCAAACACTGGAGCAGACCAGCTGCACATCTTGGCAGTGGTCAAGGAGAAAGAGAAAAGGAAGAGTCAAAGCCACGCCCCCTCAGAAAGCAAGCAGGTTCAGAGAGGGCAATTGGTAAGCAGTCATGTGGCAGATAAACAGCTGCCTAGCAGAAGGGAGAGAGCTTCAGAAAAGAAAAGAATGAGAAACCTCAGTCAGGGAAAGCATGCTCAGGTTCTGTCCAGTACCAGAAAGAAAAAGATATTAAAAAATGGGAAAGCAAAAGTTGTGTCTTTCTGGGTAACTCGGGGAAATCTGAGCTGCATGCAGTTTTACAAGCTGGAAGCTCAGCAAGCAACTGCCCCAAGGGAGGGGTTTCTGGGAAGGATAAGTGCACTATCTCATTAAGGAGGTAAAGATTCCTCCCCCCTCTTCTTAGCTTGGCTTAAGTAAATCGGCTTCCCTGGGGGAATGGACTCCTGGTAGGTGATTGACAGGCCCAGCTGGATTAACCCTTAAGGGAGGAGATAATAGGATGTAATGTCCTCATTTTTGGAGCAGAACAGAAAGTCTGTGTCTACCCAAGGCCAGAAGTAGATTTTATTAGGGAGGGGTCCATCCCCCAAGGCCCACTGAGGCCACTAATCCCTATCAAGTTACCTAACAAGGATGCATGATCTGCGGCTATAAACACACACACACACACACACACACACACACACACACACACACCCGCTAAGAGACATCCACATTCCAGAAGGCCGTTCCACACCAGCTCCCATGCTTCCAGCCCAGCAACCCCAGTTCTCAGAGGCACACTCTTCCCGGTCTGACCAGGGCCTTCCACTTCCAGGCAGGATGACTCTAAAGAAAACTCTCTAAACTCTCAAACCCTTCTGCAAAACCTGCAAAACCCCTACGTCATTGGGTCCCCGAGGGATGAAAAAACATCACTTAGGAAGCGCTTGCCCCATGGCTTCCACAAAGTGAGCTCTGTAAGGTTTAGCTACGATGACGTCAAGGGAAAGGGGATTTAAAAAGTAAGACACCAACAATAAGCTTCATCATAGATAGATGTCTGCTTAAATGATGAATTAAATTATGCTCAGTTTGGGGGACTTGGTTAAATTATTCCCTGCAACTTTAAAGAACAAAGAGAATTTTTTTTTTTTTGGCTCCGTATAAAAGGCCCCACTGCCATGAGCCTACTTCCTTCAAGTATCACAGTTCACCACAGTACCAGCAGGTTGGAAATTAGTCCGTAGATCAATTAAGGGCATTTAACACACACACACACACACACACACACACACACACAGCCCGCACAGTTCTTTTTTTTTAATATTTATTTATTTATTTGTTATGTATACAATATTCTATCTGTGTGTATGCCTGCAGGCCAGAAGAGGGCACCAGATCTCATTACAGATGGTTGTGAGCCACCATGTGGTTGCTGGGAATTGAACTCAGGACCTTTGGAAGAGCAAGCAATGCTCTTAACCGCTGAGCCATCTCTCCAGCCCCCGCACAGTTCTTTAAACACATTTTTACCAAGCCATAATTCCACCCAACCCACGAGAATAAGAAATACATATCTATAAACCAGTTTCAATTTCGCACAGCTACTTTAACTTTTACATATGGTTAACTTTGGGGTTATTTCGTTATATAATTTTTTCAATATACAATTTTTATTTTTATATTTTTACTTAATTACACAAGCTTAGAAAAAGTAAAACTCATTTTAATTACATGCAGGAGATATGTTTACAGTATGTAATACACTTAGCCCCAGGCACTGATCTATTGCGGACACACCCCATGTCCCGCAGTTACTGTGCCTTCACAGACCGTCCCATCAGTCTAGCACCCATTGTCAGCTGTACCCTGTGTCCTCACCAACCTCTGAAACCTCCCAGGAGCATCAACTTCATGCTACAGAGGAGAACTCACACACGGGAACCCTGGGCTCCTGCGCTCAATGTTACAAGATTTGCTCCCCGCGTTGATGTTGGGAAACTGGTGGGAAGGGAGCTCCCAGGAGTCTGTGATGCGGTGGCTGAGCTTCAAAGAAGTGGGACAAGTCTCTTCCGCCGGGATGGAAGAGTGTAAGGCTGACTTGCTGCTGAGAAAGTTCTCGTTCAATCCGAACCCCCACGTGATTACAGAGTGCTGTGTTTGTTTGCCTGCTTCATCAGAGCAGAACCCACCAGCGTTGTCTGAAGATGCTACTCTGGGAAATTGCTCATACCAAACAGAGCTGTCAGGAACTAATTTTCTCATCAGGAAAACACTTGCTTCAAAATTTGGGGATGCGTCCCATAAGTCCCTCTGGCTCCTCTTCCTCTGAGGTGGTGTCTGTCTGTCCTTAAAGCTTCGTGGTAACACTACACTCACTCATTACATATGGAGCCTGTAGAAATGTCTCCAGAAAACCTCCCTATAAGATGAGGACACGTGAGGGCAGGACACCAACCAGGTCTGGATTTTCCGATGTCTTCTATTTCTCTTCCGGGTGTTTCCTCGGCTCCTCTCTGCTTTCTATCCCAAAACCTATACTTTACAGTCTAACCACACACATCCTCTCTGTACAGGAGTTCAGTTTCAGTGTGAGGCTCTGGTAAGCAGTCACCTACACACACACACACACACACACACACACACGCACACACACACATACACACACAAATAAAAACAAAGTTTTAAAAGAGCTTTTCTTGGCTTACAGTTTCAGGTACAGTGCATCGCAGTGTGGGAGGCATAGAGGCAAGTAGCTAGAGCAGGAAGCCAAGAGTTCCTGACAAGAAGCAATTTAGAAGGGAAATATGTCTTTTGATTTGTGGTTTGAATAAACACAGTACATTGTGTCAGGGGAAGTGTGGTGGAAAGTTTGTGCTGATAATTTCAGGAAGTTATGGGACCGATAGGATAGTGGCCTTGATGGAGGAAGTAACTCACTGTGGGCAGGCTTTTAGAGTTTAGGACCTAAATAGTTGCCTAGCCTTTTTTAATTTTAATAATTTAATTTTTCCTTGATGTTTACCATCAACCAGCATGTTTGAGTGTGCATCTCCTGTGTGTGTGTGTGTGTGTGTGTGTGTGTGTGTGTGTGTGTGTGTTTGTCATGTGTGTACAGATGCCCATGGAAACCAAAAGAGGTGGACAGATCTTTTGGACTGGAGTTACATTCAGGCACATACAATGATCTGACCTATAATTTACATAATAAGCCCCCCCCCCAACCCAAGTGTTCACAGGTTGATTTCTAGATTGTCACCATTGGGAGGAAGAGCCTGGTGGGAGGTTCTAGGTCACTGGGGTCACATCCCTGTAGGATCATGACATGCTGGCCTTTTTGTCTTCCTTTCTCTCTTTCTTCTATCCCATGAACAAGATGGTTCTGCTTTACATGGACTTCCACCATGATGGGCTGCTCACCACAGGCTTAAAATGATAGGTCAATCAATTATGGAGACACCCCTGAAATAATAAACCTTTCCTATTCTAAAACTATCCCTGTGTTTGTAGAAGGAAAGGAAAGTTGGCCAACACACACACACATACATGCATGCAAATAAACACCAACATACATGCCAACACACACTCACATACATGCATGCCAACACACACATACATGCATGCAAACACACATTCACATACACACATGCAAACACAGACATGAATGCATGCAAGCACACATACATGCATACAAACACACACATGCATGCCAACACATACTCACATACATGCATGCAAACACACATACACACACACAAAGGGAATCTACATTCAAACAAGATGGTAAACACCAAAGAAAAGTTAAGTTCTTAAAATTAAATAAAAAAAAGCTAAGCAATTATTTAAACCTACATGATTGCACAGAAGGTTGGAATATTTGTTCCTTGTGCTCCAATTACTGGAAGAAAACACAATGAAACTATCTAAATCTAATACCAATTTTATGGCTAAATTATTTTCATTTACTTGAATAAAGTCAGGCAATAAAGTAATACCGTGATTTATAGAAGCTTCACTTATCACAAAGGCTATTAAAAAGAAAAACAGAATAATGATCAGTGTGCATAGCACAGATTTTTCCGCTGCGTTAGCTGTGCACTCAGGGGTGTTAGGCAAGCTGACCTGTGCTTTCCGAACAGGTACGTTAATTTCCAACATGGCTCTGGAACATTCCATCCATTGTTTGTCTTTTACTCCTTTTCCCTTGGCCACAAAAGCTGCTTACATTCACCTCCTTTCCACTGAAACTACCCAGAGGATGAGGACCTAGCGCTCTACCATCCCCAAGCTATGTCTCGTGCTATATCTTCACAATAAGCAAGAAATCATTTACAAATGTGCTATTTCAGGTTCTAAGATCATCTTTCTTGGTAACTATTTTATGAAATTATTCAATTGATTGGTATTTATCAAGTTTAACATGTGCAGACTAAGGATTGCTGGGAGAAGAAGAACAACAACCATTACCAACCACCACCACCACCCCAGAGTAAGAATACAAATTACCAAATCATATTGATGAATAAGCAAACTGCAACTGATGTGGATTGTCAAGTAAGTTGCAATGAGTCATGGGAGTGGGGTATGAGACACAGCAGCAAATGCACGGCTTTGTGTCAAACAAAATTATGAAGGAGGAAGGATAGAGATGGATGAAAACCACTCCAACTAGAGGCACAGGTGCACTGGGCAGCGAGAAGAGATGTGAGAACAAATTGCCTAAACAGTGCAGGGGCAGGAAGGGGGAGGCGGTGTCGGGGTCATAGACTCGGAGGCCAGGTAGCTGTCCTTTCCATCTCTAGCTTTACTACCTGCCAGTATCACTCTCTTCCTCTGCTAGAGATGAGAGCCACTGCCTCGGAGAATCCCTGATGTGTCTGCTAGAAAGCTCCTTTCACAGCAGATCAAATACGGATGTTCTCATTTTCAACCCCGCAGAGGGGCCAGGGTTTACTGGAGGATCTCGGTGTAGAGTGATGAGATGATTAGCTCCTCACTCTGGGAAAAGCACCCCCAGTCTTATCAGGGAAGGGCCCTTCTTCCTGGCTTCTCCCTCAGCTACAGCATTACAAGACTGCTGAGGGCCCCAGAACCAACCCTCCCACTTCAGTCCCCAACCAGAGGTTCCCAGGAACTCTTCAGTGTCCACCCTTATGAATGCCGGACTTCATGGTTCTGTGGATATGAGCACAGGTAGAGAAATACCTGGATTCAGCAGCTGCATTTGTTATTCCTGGTGGGTTACCTCCTCACACCTTATCTTTCTTACATGTGAAAAAGGTCAATCATAAATGTAGCTTGCTTCAGCTGTGAGGCTGAAGTGAGACGAAGACAACAAAAGTAGACAACAAAAGTAAACAGCAGAGCCGGGAAGACAGGTATGGTGGGCACAGCTGCTGTCCCCATTACCCAGAGCCTAAGGTGGTGCACAGCTGCAGTCCCCATTACCCGGGAGCCTGAGGTGGTGCACAGCTGCTGTCCCCATTACCCAGAGCCTGAGGTGGTGCACAGCTGCTGTCCCCATTACCGGGGAGCCTGAGGTGGTACACAGCTGCTGTCCCCATTACCCCAGAGCCTGAGGAGATGCACAGCTGCAGTCCCCATTACCCAGAGCCTAAGGTGGTGCACAGTTGCAGTCCCCATTACCCCAGAGCCTGAGGTGGTGCACAGCTGCTGTCCCCCTTACCCCAGAGCCTGAGGTGGTACACAGCTGCTGTCCCCATTACCGGGGAGCCTGAGGTGGTGCACAGCTGCTGTCCCCATTACCCAGAGCCTGAGTCAAGAGGATTGCAAGTTCAAGGTCAGACTGAGTTCCTGCTGAGAGTCTGTCCCAGAGAGCAGGAGCAGAGACACTGTACACAGCATAGAGCGGGCATGGAGTGTTTCAAGAGGTCCACTCCTTGGGAGGCAATGTGATTCATCGTAGTCACAGCACATACAACATAAAGTATACCATTAACAGCAGAACATGTGTGGTTACTTTAACCATCACAACAATCCATGGGGAGACCCTACTATTGCTCCGATTTTATACATGAGGATATCAAAGTTTAGAAAGGTTCCATGATTCAGCCAGGCAGTGGTGGTGCATGCCTTTAATTCCAACACTGGGAGGCAGAGGTAAGCGGATCTCTGAGAGTTTGAGGTAAGGCTGGTCTACAAGAGTTAGTTTGAGGACAGGCTCCAAAGCTATAGAGAAACCCTGTCTTGAAAAAAAACCAAAAGAAGAGGAGGAGGAGGAGGAGGAGGAGGAGGAGGAGGAGGAGGAGGAGGAGGGAGAAAGAAGAAGAAGAAGAAGAAGAAGAAGAAGAAGAAGAAGAAGAAGAAGAGGAGGAGGAGGAGGAGGAGGAGGAGGAGGAGGAGGAAGAGGAGGAGGAAGAGGAAGAGAAGGAAGAAAAGAAGAGGAAGAAAAAAAGAAGAAGAAGAAGAAGAAGAAGAAGAGGAGGAGGAGGAGGAAGAAGAGGAAGAGGAGGGGGAAGAGGAAGAGAAGGAAGAAAAGAAGAGGAAGAAGAAGGAGGAGGAGGAAGAAGAAGAGGAAGAGGAAGAGGAGGGGGAAGAGGAAGAGAAGGAAGAAAAGAAGAGGAAGAAGAAGAAGAAGACAACAGAATGGTTCCATAATTCACAAAGTTACACATGGTAAGGGTGACTCTGTAATTTTCCCTGACCCAATGCACCCCTACCTCCTCAGAATCCTGACCGGGTAACCACAGGACACAGTTGACTCCCAGGCCCAGGATATCCCTGACCTCAAGCCCTCAGCCATGAGAATAACTCAACGTCAAGCCATAATCAACAGAAAGTACCTATGACATTTTATCTGTAAGATCACGTGCTTCCCTCAGCTCCTGTTACTTGTCTTCCCAGAGGAGAGGACACATTTTCGTGAGATTCCCTGTCTTCTCAAACACTCTGCCCATTCCTAGCTGTGACTTGCTGGGATCTACAGTCAGATTCCAGTGGGCTCCACACTCACCTGGACTACGAAGGTAACACATCTCTGCTCAGACCTTCACCCACTCTGGTCATTTTCTCAGAGCCTGGGCTAATTGTCATCTCTCTGTACCCTGCTTCCTTCACCCACTTCTGCACCATTGCTTCCCTCAGGGAACTCCCTGTCCCTCCATTCTGAGGACACAGGGTCCACCCTTCTACAGCAGTTTCCACAGAATCCTCAATGACATCCCTTTGGAGCCTTCTGTCCAGCTCTACCTTGGGCAAAATAACATCTCTCTAACCCATGCTCTCTCAAGTATATGACAGGTCTGGGAATATATTTTGCTTCAGCTGCTGCCTCCCCAAACAACAAGCATCATGATCACCACTGCTGACCCAGGTGAACCAGCTCTGGGTTACATTTGACACTTCAGGAGAGAGGAAGTAAGAGTCCACAGAGATTGTGTGTATCTTCTCCGGTGTCAAGCTGAGCCCCTCCAGCTGATAAGGCCAGAAGGTCACATACACTCCTCAAGAAGAGTAACAGATCTTAGTGTCCACCAGATCCTACCATGTGACATGCAGACCTGAACAAGAGTAACTGATCTGACCCTGCTTGCGATCCTAAGACCTAGCCTATGCATCCTGTGGATGAACCCCTCTGCTGCTCCAGGTTCCCAGGACTTTTTAAGTTTTGCTCAGTTTCCAAAACCTCCCATAGGGCTCTGTCAGTCAGCAGGCAAGTGACCTGTATCCATAAATGAGAAAACCATAAATTGCAAACTAAGCAAGACATTTCAAACCATGCACTTGCTTTCCATCAATGGAACAATCTGAGACAAATCAACCTGAAGGAGGAAAAGTATTATCATTCATGGTGTCACAGATTCCAGTTCAGAGTGGCATGGCCTTGCTGCTCTTGGGCTTGTGGTAAAATATCACATCACAGCAGGTGTGAGGAGCAGGGGAACCCACCTACCACCCAGCAGCCAGGAAGTAGCAAGTGGAGGAAGGAAGTACCAGAGTTCTGAGACCATCTTCGAGGGCACACTCAAATGGCCTAACTTCCTACTTCTGGGTTTCACCTCCTAAAAGTCCCATCCTCTCAGGCACGTCAAAGCCTCGGGACCAAGCCTTCAACACATGTATCATTGCAGAGCATTGCAGATCCAAACAATCACCAGCTGAATTCAAAAGGAATTGAATCATTAATCTTTTCAACTGTGGCACGCTCCCCATGACGTTCATGATGGATTGCTGCTGTCGGTTTTTTTTATGATTTCTTATTTAAATTTATTTTGCTTTGATTTCAGGAGCAATTTGCATGACTATTTCCTCTTGAGCTGCTGTCTGCCACTGAAACTGTTATAATAGCTATCTCTAGCAATCAGATCCCTCTGCCTAGAGGCATCTCATGGTTTCATTACAAGCCCTTTAAGCTATACTGTGATTATGAGGATTACCTAAGGCTCCAGGGTTCTCGATCCTGTGTTAACATTCTCGGAACATTATTTGGTGAATCTGTGTGACTTTCGTTCCTCAAATGTATTTGGTTCATGTTACAGCATTAGCTCATTTAGGGCTAGTTAAAAAATGTGCATTGGTCTCCTTCGGATTTGGAAGCAATAACCTTTTATACAGTCCAGGAAGGCCTCAAATTTAGCATCCTCCTGCCTCAACCCCCACCCCCAGGGCAGAGATGATCACAGGTACATGCCACCGCCACACTCAGCTACAACAGACACATTCCTCGTCTATTAAGTATTTGAAAAGGCTTTTAGTTTCATTGGTCCTCGGGGGGAAACACAAGTCACAGCCATATGAGATGTCGCCGAAGACTCACGCTGTGGCTAAAAGTTCCAAGGCACTGATGCAGCTACGAATGCCCAGAGGAAAATTTTCTTCTGGTGGGAATGTGAACCCAGTCCAGGGTATGTATACAAAAGAGGCAAATACACATTTTTAACTAGCCCTATGTGAGCTAACAGGCTGGAGAGATGGCTCAGTGGTTAAGAGAACTGCCTGCTTTTCCAAAGGTTCTGAGTTCAATTCCCAGCAACCACATGGTGGCTCACAACCATCTGTAATGAGATCTTGTGCTCTCTTGAGGGAGAGATTTGGTCAGCTGTCCTCATCAACTTAGACCATGAAACCCAAGATGGATAAGTTCAACAGAACCATCATATAGGGGCTAACCATGCCTACTTCAGCATTGCCAAGGCATAAATTTCATCTTTCAGTTTTAAATGAGCGAATGCTGTGACGTGGACCAAATACATTTGAGGAACCAAGCTCACACAGATTCACCAAATAACGTTCTAAGAATGTTAACACAGGGTTGAGAACCCTGGAGTCTCAGGAAAAATTATTCTTGATAATCTAGGAGAGCCTCATTTGCTCTGCTGAAAAGCTTTAGGAATAAACCTGAGGTTTTCCACTGGAAGTAAACAACTTTGCCTGAGGATCATTCCCAGCACCCAGCCAAGAGTTTCCAGGCAGCTTCGTTCCATATAGGCTGTGTACTATAATCTATTAAGGATGCACAGTTATAAAAAAGTTCTCCAAGGCTTTGACAGGAAGTTGACTCTTAGGACTGGAGAGATGGTTCAATGGTTAAGAGTGTATACTGGCCAGGCCGTGGTGGCTCATGTCTTTAATCCCAGCACTCGGGAGGCAGAGGCAGGCTGATCCCTGTGAGTTCGAAGCCAGCCTGGTCTACAAGAGCTAATTCCAGGACAGGCTCCAAAGCTACAGAGAAACCCTGTTCTGTTCTTGCAGCAGACCAGAGTGTGGTTCCCAACACATATGTCAATTGGCTTACAAATACCAGTAACTCCAACTCCAGGGAGATGTGGACTCCACAGGCACCTGTACTCACACACAGACACACATGAACACATAATTTCAAACTAATAAAAGTAAACATTTTTTAAAAATAAATTGACTCTTGTTACAAGCTATATTTAAGCTTTTAAAGGTCACCACACATACTAACGTAGTAGATACAGAGTCATTGCTCTCTGGGAGATACAAGGCTCAGCCCTTGCAACTCTCTGACCACAACCCTTTCAACAGCTGACCAACCCACAATCTTGTTTTAGGTGTGTTTCCGTCACCTAAAAACATAGACTTATTACAAATGAGTGATTTAAAACCAGGGTCTTTGGGGACATTTGTGCTCCATGGCATCATCACACAAGCTAGTCTCGCGTCGTCTGAAAAGCTGCTCCTCCATGAGACCCTTCTTCGTCACTGTGGCAGCTGCTTTTGGAAATTTTCGGCAGATTTCTGATTTGCATAATCTTCCTCGCATGTCTGTGTCCCACATACCACTTGGCACAGCTTTGGGGGATATGTACGTCAGCCAGGGCTGGTCCCGGGGCTGAGCACTTGACAGACCCTGAGTCACAGGGCTGAACTTACGTTTCTTTGCTTTGGTCCTTGAAGCAATGCTCTCTATGATGCTGTTATTCATCATTATCTCAGAAATATACAAATTTGGCTAAATTTAAAATATTTTCCTTATCCACATCAAAACTTACAGATTTTGTTTGTTTGCTTGTTTGTTTTGTCTTATTTTTGTATTTTCCTGGTGGTTTCTTGTATGAAACCGTGCGTTTCTTCTTCCTATAGTGAGAGGAAATGTAACATTGACTCGTTAATATTCCTAATGACGGCTAACACATGGACTGTCCCGGAAGGCCCAACACAGCCCTCGGTTTAAGAACACCAGAGGGAACTTAGCCCAAGCCCTACAACCCACTATAGAGAGTGAAATATTTTTAAAAATTAAACAAAAACTTTAAGAATGAGAAAGAAAACCATTAAAATGGCACTAAAACACAACACAACATAACACACACACACTTATACAGCAAAAAAGTGCTTGTAAGTGTGAGAATTGAGATAAGAAGGCAGAGGGAGCCAGATAGATATGGTGTCATGTCTATAATCCCAGCAGCAAGGAGTCTGAGATAGAGAATTACAATCAGCTCAAGGCCACCTTAGGCTACACAGTAAACCTGCCACAAAATAACTAATTACATAATTAAATGATTAAATAATGAAAGTGAGGTAGACTATACCCATATCCAACCTCCTCTGGGAATATTTGGGTCAGCCAACTCAAGTTTATCTCTTCTCTATGATGTGGGAGGTCCTTCTTTATATGTGTTACTTTTATTGGTTAATGAATAAAGCTGTTTCAGCCAATGGCTTAGCAGAGTAAAATCAGGTGTGAAATCTGATCAGAGATATAGAGAGAAAGTAGGTCTCATCAAAGAGACACCATGTAGCTGCTGAAGGAGGCAGGTGCTAGGCTGGAAACTTACCGGTAAGCCACAGCCTCGTGGCCATACACAGATTAAAAGAAATGGGTTAATTTACGATATAAGAGCTAGCTAGAAAGATGCCTAAGCTACTGGCCAAACAGTGTTATAATTAATATAGTTTCTGTGTGATTATTTGAATCTGGGCGACTGGGAAATGATCGAGCAGTCTCGGACTACATTTCTATACAAGAGTAACCTGAAAACACCACAAGTATCAATCCGAAGTTTATAAAAACACAGTGAGGAGTGGATGGATTACCACGGAATCTGGGTGTCAAGACAATATGCACCCATACACATAGTATGTGTTCTTGACTTGTAGGGGTGTAAGAAGTTAGGGACAGTGCTTGTGGGTCTACCACTCCCTTTCCAGCTAGCACCCCTCAAGTACCCTAGGAGACTTTTTCAGTGAAATTCAGTATTGTATCAGTGTTGAATAAATATTTGCGATTCAGCTGACAGAAATGTTCGAGTTTCATAAAACATCCTGGCATAAAATATGACGTTAGCAAAGGAGAACTAAGTCACGGACAGCTCAGACGTATGACTCACAAAGTGAGCTGTGTGCTAAGAGCCACCACGGGCAGGGTGATCTCATAACAGTGTGACCAGGAGAGTACTATTCACCCCTTTCAGCGTTAAGACAGGAGAGATTGCCCCAGCTCACAAAACCAGGAAGAAAAAAACTACCCCAAATGGGGAATTACACACAGAACAATCCGTACAGTTGATACACAACGCTACATGCATGGGCTAAAGTTATAAAGGCAAGGGTCTACTAGAAAAGATGAAATTCTGAGCTAAGCAAGATTGAGGGTCTTCTGAGGGTCTGAATCTCAGGATCATCCCACAGGAAATCCTTGTGGCCAACACTGATACACTCGTTTTGAGGATGTTGAAAAAAGATTCTAGTGGTTTGGTAAAAGCATAAGCATTTAAAGAACTTCTTTGCAATATGGATCCAGGCTAACAATAACTCTGAATTGAGAACTGCAACTCTCGGAATAACTACAACCCAATGAGATGCAGTAGATAGCGTTAAGTTTCACGCATTTTTGTTATTATAAGAGCACCTGAAAATTACAATTATCTACAGTGAGTGAAATGACAACGCTTTTAAATATAGATGAATTTACCCAACCACATTAAGAAATGTCTCACAAGATGACATGGTTAAAAGGATGTTGGGTATGTGGCTTACTTTTCACGTGACTCTGACGAAATGGCTGACAAGCCAGCTTAAGGGAGGGTTGGTTCTGGCTCCTGGGTTTAGCGGTAGTCTTTCGTGGTAGGAAAGTCACTATAGAAAGGCAGCCCACGTGACATCTACCAGTGGGAAACAGAGGGGCGTGGATGCCAGACTAAGCTCACATTCTCCCTTTCTCCTCTACATTCAGGCCAATACTCCAGCCCATGCGATGGTTCCCTGAACCCACCATTCAGGGTTGATCTTTCCTCTTCTGCTAAACATCTCAGCAGACATCACAGGACCCAGAGGTGCATCTCCCAGGTGATACCAAATCAAGGTGACAATGAAGATGAGCCATCATATTGTGGTCTAAACACATTTATCTCTCAGAGTGAAGGAAGATGGGAGGTAGAGATAAAGTTGAGAAACAGCACCTTATATATGGCGGGTAAAGTGAAAGCCTGGGGAAAAGCATCAAGAAAGAGCTCGGGGCTGGGCAGTGGTGGCACGCGCTTTAATCCCAGCACTCGGGAGGCAGAGGCAGGCAGATCTCTGGGAGTTCAAGGCCAGCCTGGTCTACAACAGCTAGTTCCAGGACAGGAACCAAAAAAAGCTACGGAGAAACCCTGTCTCGAAAAATCCAAAAGAAAGGAAGGAAGGAAGGAAGGAAGGAAGGAAGGAAGGAAGGAAGGGCAAGCTTGGGGACATAGTTAAAGAGGATCTACAAGACCAGCATGGGGGTGCAAACATGGAATCCCTGCACTCAGAAACCGAGGCAGAAGGATTCCTGCAAGTTCAAGGCCAGCTTGAGATTCTGTTTCAAGATAACAAGAAAGAGAAGGGTAGGAAGAAGAGGAGAAAAAAAGCCTCTAAAGATCTTTGCTTCCTGGTACATGTGCTTTTATATAGTTCCGTCCCATAATGAATGAGGGACAGCAGGTGAGACTCGCAGAATATTATAGAAGTGATCGTCATGACTTTCAAAGTCTGAGCATAAAGGAAATCACCACCTGCCCAGCTCTGTCTGCTCCTTGTGGGAGAGCCAATTGCAGGGCTATATCCACACTGTTTTCCTGCAGGGACAGGAAAAGAAATTGTGTCTAAAATCATTCTTCCGGGGCAAAAGGAATATTTATGTTATTTATATGTGCGTTTCCCCTCTTTTCTGATGGGTAATTTGACCAATGGACGAACGGTTTTAAAATATGGTTGAAAAGAGAACAGCGTGTTCTAGGGTAAAGAATTTAAAAGATACATATAAACATAAAGATAGGGTTTCGGGACATTTCATTTCAAACAGGAGACATACCAGGACGTGTTTACCCTTTCCTCTCACTTGAATTAGCTGCCTGGATTTTAAGAAAGTTTATGATATACCAGTTCACCACCATAAACCTCTACAGTGAAACCACTTTACCCATGCTGAATGCTTGTGCAGACATGCATTCACATTTAAAATCCTGGCCCAAAGCCTGTGACATAATTAAAACCTTGAAAAAGATCCAGCCCTCACTCGCAAATGTTGCACATAATTTTTTTTCCGGAGGAACAGAATGATGTTTAAAAAAATCCATAAGCTATTAGGATCCAGGTTTAATTCCCTCAGTGAGTTAGCACTTTACAGTCAACAGAAAAAAATGCTTCAGGGGAAGGTGGAACGTGATGGAGTTCCCATTTTGTTCCTGAGTTCAGTGGAGCTTCTGAAAATTGCTACGCCCAAGGCCCTGCACTGTGAACTCTCTCTGTTCTCCAGGGCAATGATGATGTGGGAGAGACTTCAGCAAATTATCTGTGTCCATCGTGTGTCATATAGAGGCCAAATCCACTCAGGACCCACAGGATAAGGAGAAAACGATGCTCTTCGCGGCTGCTGTATTAGGGACTTTTCCTTCTTTTGTCTTGCAATTTGTCGGGGACCACTCGGCACTGTGGGGAAAGCATAGCAGCAGGAATAAGAGGTAGTTACAGCCACAGTCATGAAGCAGAGCAAGATGAATCCTGGCACTCGGCTGGCTTTGCCTTTTTTACTCCATCCAGCTCTCCAACCGATAGGAGGGTGCCACCCACATTCAGGGTGGGGTTTTTTCTTCCAACCAATAGGATGGTGCCATCTACATTTAGGGTGTATCTTCTACCAACCAATAGAATGGTGCCACATACGGTGGTGGTGGTGGTGGTGGTGGTGGTGGTGGTGGTGGTGGTGGTGGTGGTGGTGGCGGTGGCGGTGGCGGTGGCGGTGGTGGTGGTGAATCTTCCTTCTTTAGTTAAACCTTTCTGGAAAAGTCAGCACACCCACAGTTGAGCTTCTATGGTGGTTCTATCAGGATGGTGGAGGATTAACCATCACAACTACTGAACATCCCAGCTGTCACGGGCTCAATCTCACAAATACAGGGCTGACAACACTGAAATCCAGGACTAATTTGAAACACCTAAGCTTCCTATTTTCTCAGTATGTGATGCCAAGCAAATGATACAACATCCCGGAACTCTGCATTTCCTAGAGCAAGTGTGGCCGGCGATGACTTTCAGAGCTGTGTGACAGAAGCTTGACTTTTCTGGTTTAACACAGATATTCTTAAGTATTTTTCTTCTCAACAGTGACAGGGAGATGAAAATTTAGCCCCAAACTCTTGAGAAATTGAAAGATGATGACGCCATACATTCACTAGACATGAAGTTTACCTGGGACCTTACCTCCAATTTCAGAAAAGCTAGTCAACTCCACGAAGATGATTGTTCACAACAATAATGGCGTAACCTATTTCTATGTTTCAATCCATTTAGAACTTAAATGGAGCTGCCTCAGCAGGCTATGATCTAGTAGTCTCATTTTTGGAGTAGTACATCTTCTTATAGATAAAACTGATGCTTGAACCACATACTTCCAACTAATCAGCAAGCAATGCCACTTCACCCGATGGAAGAAAGACAAAGAAACTCTGGGATCGCTTGTATGCATCAGGACAGCCTTTCAATCATTATGCAATTTCCTTATCTGAAAATTATACCCTGTTTCTCCCCAATACAAGCCTCTGTTCTAAAAGACATGACTCCATACACGTTGCTGTATCATCTTGAGCAAGGAGAGCTCTTGATGGACAAGAGATGCATCCTGATGCTATCTATACTGTGCTTGCTACTTCACGCAAAGCAAAGACAGTGAATTTCACAACTTTGTAAGGAGCACGCCAGGAAAATAAACGTCTATTGCTTCTGCTTATTTTCTTGGCCAGGACAGAGCAATCTCTAATCAATCGCCTGTTCTAGCACAACGTTTGCCAGCTACCTGGATGTAACAGGCAGGAGTTGAATCTCACACCATGCAATCATCTGAGCATTACAGACAAGCCAGTTATGCGAGAATGATGTAGCGGATGCAGGCGGGTGTGCTCTCAGTAGATGGTCCTTGTTCTAATCTTCACCGGCAGCATCAATGAGACGTGGCCCTGTTTGCTTCCCCCAGAATTCAGAGGCATCTTCATCAACATAAATAACCTGCTATTTCAATAGACTTTAGAAACTAGCTATGTGTGTTTAATACATACATGAGAGTAAGGACATAAGACATCATGCCATGCGTTCATTTTATTTCTAATTATTACATTGAAGGGTGAATGTCTGTTGGAACCCAGGTCTCAGACCTCACTGGTTAGTACTCCCTTTGGCCAAATGCATCCAGCTGTAAGTTTTCAGAAACGATATAAAAATTTCCATTAATCTTCATGTTCTTTAGGAGAAAATTGAAGTTTTCAAATCTGAAATCAATTACTAGGCATGAATGACAGCACAGTTCCTCCATCCCGCAGGACGTAAAATCAATCACGCCACAAAGGCTCCTGACACCACCTTTTAAATATTAAATTCCTTCAAGATACAAATAGATAGAAAGCAACTCAGTTGAGATTATCAATAGCAAACCTCTACAAGTATGCAGGCTCAAATACGACTCCTAAAACCCTCGGAACTCTTGCTCTGTTCTTCTAAAAGATATTAACATTAGTATAAAAAGGCCTGGATATTTTGAATTTTTGCCTTTAAATATTACATTCTTTCTAACATATAATAACCTTTTCTACATGGGAATAGAACTCAAAGGCAACCACAACTGTTGCCAAAGACAAGAGTGCTCTTGGCGCTGAGTCCAGCTCCTCCACCTCCAGGCTTGACTCTGCCTGCAGCTTCTCTACCTGTTGTGGAATATGACTTTGACTGTAACTATATAAAGATGTGTCACATTTGTTTATGCTTCATTTGTTTAATTATGTAAGGATGTATTGCTGTTTCTCCTTGCCTGCATAAGGCACCTGACTGGTTTAATAAAAAGCTGAACAGCCAATAGCTAGGCAGAGGAAGAATAGGTGGGGCTGGCAGGCAGAGAGAAAAAGAGGAAGATGCCCAGGGCCAGTCAGCCAGGTAGCTGACAGACAGATAGACACGGGTTAGGACATAAAGAATGAAAGAAAAGTAAAAAGCCCAAGACAAAACAGATAAAGAGAAATAGGTTGATTTAAGTTATAAGAGCTAGTAGAACAAGCACAAGCTAAGGCCGAGCTTTTATAACTAATATTAAGTCTCCGTGTCATGATTTGGGAGTCGGTTGGTGGCTAAAAGAAAGCCTGTGACATCTACCACCACCACGCTTGACACTGCCTTCAGCTCCCTCCACCACCAGGCTCCTGTCCATCTCCCCATCACTCAGCCTGAGTGGCCACTGCCACACTCATTCATTCCCCATTAAGCTAGTTATGGTGCATTTCCTGCCTGGAGCCTTTTCTTCCCACCTCCCTTTAGCTGACTGTTCAAATCTGCTCCAGGTAAGCTTCCCCCGTTAGGTGAGATCCTGTGGGCTGTAGTTTGCAGCACTGTGCGTACACTTTTATCATTATACTTTGTATGGGTACCGTTTTCCCACTACTGTGGAAGCAACCATCCAACCCAGGCAGTCAGTCTCTTGGGTTATGGTCATGGGAGGCGGGAGTGCTCCTTGGGAGTTGTCTTGAACAACTGAGCTATCTTCCCAGACCCTGTACTTCACTTCTCAGAAAAGCCAAGCAAAGCTTGGTTGGAGGCCACTCTGCACTTGCAAAATAGGAAAGCCAATCTCTGAAGATAAAGGAAATGAAGACCACCCAGATAAGAGGCAAAAAAGAATCCTCAGAGCCTAGAGGAGGTGTAGCATGTATGAGACTTTTCCATTTGTTCTATTTATAAACGAGCACCCCACATCCGGGTCCTGTGAGGTCTGCAATCTTCCAGTGAATCCCTAATTTTTGCTTACCAATTTTGAAAGCATTTTAGTTTCTAGCAAGGCACTAATAAGCCGCAGGGAAGTAATAAGTAGCTGTGTCTTAATTGAATGATCAGTGACTGTCTTTTAACGTTCTAGGTCGGAAGAAAGATGGCTTCCCAGATCCTAACACCAAGGAGAGCCTCCACGTTCTTGCCTGCTATGAGAAGAACAGCAATGTTTCAAAGAACTGCAGTTCCACAGCTTATAAAAATTTGTAAGAATACCAGAAGGAACTATGAGGGTAGCTTAAACAGAAATGTCCTTCCATTGCTGGCATTCTCAAGATGAAAGAAATCAGAGAAACATGCCCTTCTTCCTCCCCGACCTAAAATCTCTGACACGCTGAACTCTACACAAACAGGGACATGCCTACACCAGGACACTGGTCTTCAGAAGAGCACACCTGAGTCGTCCTGACTCCTGAAGTTTCTAGAAAGTAGCACTGAAGGTTAATGATAAGAGTGGTCCTTAAGACATCACAATGCTCTTGGTTTCATCTTGGTAACTCCCCTATCTTCTGCGTCAGGAATAAGAGGGCCTCTTGGCCTCAGCGTTTCTCTGGTGGTTATTCACTTTTTTTTTAAAAGCTATACATTGGGTGACTTAGCAAAAAGTTGTTGGAGTGAGGCAAACTGTATTGGAGATAAAATTCTGCATAAGAAATCGAACAATCACACTAACCAAAATCTGCACGATTCTCACAACTATAGCCCCGATCATAATTCCTTCCATACTTCTAAGTAAAAATTGCTTTAAACCTAAAAGATAAGAAGAAAATCTCTGATAAAGATTGAGGTTGTGCAGATCTCTATCGACAAAGCTCTATCTAAAACATATTGATAATTCATTTGGCTCAGCTGGGTCCCCAGGCCGTAACATCAACACACACCACAGATGGCTGTTTGGTTTTTTTTTTTTTATCTTTTTTCAAATTATGATAAATTGTCTTTCCCCTAGCAGTTTTGGTTTATGTCTTTTTTTTAATATTTCACCAACACTTTGGAGGTTAAATCTTTAAAATCTCACAGTAGAAACTGGTGCAGAGGGTGACTTCAAATCTAGGTGCATTTCCCAACTCACGTATAAATAGCAAAGGGTGTGGCGTGTGGCATGCAAAAGATATGGTAAAACTTACCTCAACAAAGCTTCCTGTATGAAAAATAAAGTTTATCTATCTAAATATTGGCAAACTATGAAGGCAATGAAATAGCTGAGTGAGTAAAGGCCTTTGTCATGCAGGCCGGCAATTCAAGCTCAATCCCCACAAGCCCTGTTAAGGTGAAGGGGGAGAACTAACTCCACAAAGTTGGCCTCTGACCTCCACACACATGCTATGGCATGTGCATCATCACACACACACACACACACACACACACACACACACACCAAAGATACACGATAATAATAATAATTAATAATAATAATAAATAATTTAAAATTAGTAAAATATGTGATTTTGCTGTTCAATAAACAAAGTGATCTCTAACATGGACCTGGAATGTCCCCCAGATCCCCACACACTGAAGGCTTGGTCCCCTAAGAGGCAGTATCTGGTAGAAGGTCCTTCCAGCACTCGGTGTGTGCCCTTCAGGGGACAGAGGAGTCCTACTCTCTCTCTCCTCCCTCTTGCTCACTTCTCTGCCACAAGGAAAGTGCTTTTGCCCCCACAACACATCTGCCTCCACCCCCACCCCCAGAATGTGTCACTGAGCCCCAAAACGATGGAGCTGATCATGGGTGAGACTGTGACTTCGTCTCTGAGACTTTGAGCCACAATAAACCTTTGTACACTGATCATTCCAGGTATTTGTTATAGTAGCAGAAAGCCAACTATATAAAGCAGAGAAAGCGTGAGAGGGGAGGGAAGAAAGGAAGAGAGGGAGACAGCAGTATTTTTAAGGGTGTTGGTCACAGAAAAGGAATAAGTACAGCGAATGTTTTCAATCTATCCTCATCCATTAGATAAGCACGCCCTTCAGGGAGGACCTGGTATAGACACAGCACCCTATTCTAAACAACACTGATATTTACGTTATCCTGGCACACGTTTCCTTTTATTTTATATTTCTTTATGCTGCTTTTGTTTCCTCTCAAATGCCAGGAGTTCATAAAAAAAGCTTGATATCATAAACATATCAAGCTAAGACTTTACCATTTTATCTCTTAACTTAAAGAAACAGGAAACGCTTTAGAGAGAAACTATTTCTCAGCAAGAGTTCCTCGACTGCCATAGGACAAAGACAGGAAACCCAAACCTGAACCCTGACAGCAACCCTGCATCTCTCTCCATATACCAGGTAACCCACGTGATTTTCTTATATTACGTCACTCATTCCTCTCAGCAGTCCTAAGAAGCAGGTGATAGTGCGTCTGCCATTGCATATGTGAGGAAACTGAGGCACAGAGAGCTTCATCAGTTCACTCATGATTTTCTGCCTGGTAAGCAGGACAAGAGTTCAGCCCGTTTGGCATAAATGTGTCCATGCTCTTAACTACTCTAAATATTGCCTGCTTCCTGGGCTTTTATAAGAAAAACAAATCACATACAAAATGGTTACTGTTCTCTTGACCATAACAAGCCAGCCTGCAGCTGCTGCAAAAATCACCATGCTGGTCACTAGGTTGATATTTATGAGTCACAATGCATATTGATGAATTATAAAGTAATATTTATATTTTTAGATTATTTTTATATCTACAATCTTATTTTCTTCCTGCTGGAAAAAATTTGGCTTCTAAATAATTCTTTGAGACTGCACAGATTTTTTTCTTGGCTTAAAATTATGTTCTTATGGAGGAGAACTATTTATGTGTCTCCGGTGTTTTCTCAATATAAAAATAATCAGATTGATACCTTTTGCAATTGTAGTCTTCTACTAAAAACAAGAAAGGAAACACACATGCATAATTATGCACGTGCACGCACACATGCACTCACACATGCACACACGCACACGCACATACGCACACACACATGCACATGCACACACATGCACACACGCACATGCACATACGCACACACGCATGCACACACACATGCACTCACATGCACACACGCCTATAGCAAAACCAGAAGCATCTGAACCCTACAGGATATCTTTCAATACATGTTCCTAGAGATATATTAGGAAGCAGATGCTTAAATTTGATTAGTTCCAACTGAGAAGGGGAAGAGTTTATCTTCCATTGATGGAAACTCACATGAGTGATGAAAAATTGCCAAGCCCCATTCAATCTACACGAAGCAAATTGAGCCAAGAAAACAGTAGCCAGAGCCTCTACCAGATGCTATTTGTGAGTTAAAGGAATTTTATCTCCTTCACATGTGATTTATTTGGAAGAGCTTTTAGTGATATTTCTAAGTGAAGCCAGGAAGCATTTTATTGAAATGAGACATTTCAGTGCTGAGCTCAGTCGAAGCAACAGCCCAGTTTCCAACAAGCATTCAGCTGAATGCACCAAAAGAATCTGTGCTTTTCTGTACACACTGGAGACTCAACTAAAGGAATAGCTACAGTCTGTCATATACACACAGATGGTAGATGATGACGGTAGATAGATAGACAGACTGATAGAAAGTTCTCCCATGCTCATGGATCAGAAAACTTTAACATAATAAAAACGACCAATCTACCAAAAGCAATCTACAGTTTCAGTGTAATCCCCACCAAAAGCCCAACACAATTCTTCACAGATCTTGAAAGGACAATATTCAATTTCATATAGAAAAACAAAAACCCAGAATTGCTAAAGTAATTCTGAACAATAAAAGAACTTCTACCCTTCCCCCAACCCCACTCCCACCCCTACCCCCACCCCCATGCTCCCAACTTTTGCCCGGAAATCTTGTTTGCTTCCAATTTCCAGGAGGATCTATATATGTTTTTCTTTGGGTTCCCTTTGGCTTGTCTAGGCTTCTGAACTATAGGCTTAATGTCCTTTGTTTATGGCTAGAGTCCACTAATGAGTGAGTACATACCATGTTCATCTTTTTGGGTCTGGGTTATCTCACTCAGTGAAGTGTTTTCTATTTCCATCCATTTGCATGTAAAATTCAAGATGTCATTGTTTTTAACCCCTGAGTAAAATATATACTCTAATGTGTATATATTCCACACTTACTTTATCCATTCTTCCATTGAGGGGCACCTAGGTTGTTTCCAGGATCTGGCTATTACAAATAATGCTGCTATGAACATAGATGAACAAATGCTTTTGTAGTATGATTGGGCAACTCTTGGGTATATTCCCAAGAGTGGTATTGCTGGCACCTGAGGTAGGCTGATTCCCAATTTCCTGAGAAACTGCCACACTGATTTCCAAAGTGGTTGCACAAGTTTGCATTCCCACCAGCAATGGATGAGTGTTCTCCTTACTCCACATCCTCTCCAGCAAAGGCTATCATTGGTGTTTTTGATTTTAGTCATACTGACAGGTGTAAGATGGTATCTCAAAGTTGTTTTGATTTGCATTTCCCTAATCACTAAGGAGGTTGAACATGACCTTAAATGTCTTTTGGCCATTTGAACTTCTTCTGTTGAAAATTCTCGGCTCAGTTCAGTACCCCATTTTTTAATTGGGTTAATTAGAATTTTAATGTCTAGTTTCAGGGAGAGGGGAAGAGGGAAGGGAGAGGGAAAGACTGGGGAGAGCTTGGGGGACTGGGAGGGTGGAGATGGAGGAAGGGCGGATATAGGAGCAGGGAAGAAGATATCGACATTAAGGGAGCCATTTTAGGGTTGGCAAGAGACTTGGCTCTAGAGGGGATCCCAGGTGTCCACAGGGTTGTCCCCAGCTAGGTCCTTGGGCTGCAGAGTAGAGGGTGCCTAAACTGTCCTTGCCCCACTATCACACTGATGATTATCTCGAATATCACCATAGAATCTTCGTCCTGTCCTGCGATGGATGGAGATAGAGACAGAGACCTTCATCAGAACAAGGACTGAGCTCCCAAGGTCCAGTTGAAGGGCAGAAGGAGGGAGAAGACAAGCAAGGAAGTCAGGATAGCGAGGGATTGGTCCACCAACTGAGGCAGTGTGCCTGTTCTAATGGGAGCTCACCAAATCCAGCTGGACCGGATTGAACGAGCATACAATCAAACCGAACTCTCTGATTGTGGCTGACAATGGGGGCTGACTGAGAAGCCATTGATAAAGGCACTGAGACTAGTTTTTACTGCATGTACTGGCTTTTTGGGACCCTAGTCTATTTGGATGCAAAGCTTCCTAGGCCTGGATGTAGTGGGGGAGGGCCTTGGACTTCCCACAGGGCAGGGTTCCCTGCCCTCTCTCAAGCAGGGAGAGGGAGGGAAGAGGGTGAGTGGGGGAGTGGGAGGGGATTGGGAGGAGGGGAGGGAGTGTAAATTTTTGAATGGAAAAGTAAATAAATAAAAAAAGAACTTCTAGAGGTATCACCATCCCTAATTTTAAGCTATACTACAGAGCTATAGTAATAAAAATATCATGGTATTGGCATAATAATAGACACATAGACCAATGCAATCAAATAAAAAGACTCAGATACAAATCACACACCTATGGACAACCGATTTTTGATGAGGAGCCCAGAAAGACACAATGAAAAAAAGATAACACCTTCAACAAGTGGCGCTGGTCTAACTGGATGTTTGCATGTAGAAAAATGCAATTAGATCCATATTCATAACCCTAAACAAAATATCAAGTACAAGTGGACCAAAGAACGTAACATAAAACCAGATACCCTGACCCTGACAGAAGGAAAGTAGGGAAAATAGCCTTGAAAGCATTGGCATAGGGAACAACTTCCTAAATAGAACACCAATGGCACAGCTTCTAAGACCAACAACTAATAAATGTCATCCCATGAACTGAAAAACTTCTGTTAGGCAAAGGACATTGTCAACAAGACAAAATAGCAGTCTATAGAATGGAAAAGATTTTCACCAGCTCCCACATCTGATAGAGGGCTAATTTCCAAAATATATAGAAACTAGACATCAACAAACCAAATAATCCAGTTTTAAAAATGGGGCACAGATCTAAGCTGAGAATCCTCAATAGGGGAATCTCAAATGGCTGAGAAACACTTGAAGAAATGTTCAAATATTTATCCATCAGGGAAATGCAAATAAAAACTACTTTGAGATTCTATCTTATGCCTGTCAGAAAGGCTAAGATCAACAACACAAGTGACAGCTCATGCTGGAGAGGATGTGGAGCAAGGAGAACACTCATCCATTGTTGGTGGGAGTGCAAACTTGTACAGCCACTATGGAAATCAACATTTCCTCAGTTCCTCAGGACAGGCAAGGCCTCAGAAAGTTGAGATTTGATCTATGCCCAATTATACCAGTCTTGGGCATATACCCCAAAGATACTCCATCCTACCACAAGGACACTTGCTCAAGTATGTTTATAGCATCCTTATTCATAATAATAACCAGAAACTAGATATAAATTAGATGTCCCTCAACTAAAGAATGAATAAAGAAATGTGGTACATTTACACAATGTGGTATTACTCAGCTGTTTATACAGGAGCTGATGTCTCAAAAAAAGACCTGCTACATTTAGGTGCTTCTGCTTTTTATTTGTTGCAATTATTATTATTGTTATTAATTTTATACAAGGAGGATTTAAAACTCATAGAACTTTTAACAGTTAAGTGATGTCATCTTGAGAAAGTCGGTGTATCACAGTTAAAAGCACTTGAGAACTTGTGCCCAGACTGTGTGTGTTCAAATGTCAGCTCTGCCTCTTAGAAGCCGTGTGACCACAGGCTGATCACTAAACTTTCTATATTTTACTTTTCCTGACTGTGAAATGAGACCATAAAAATATCCAAAATATTTTATGATGTTAGAATATTGGAGACACAGTAATTACTAAGTAGCTGATCTTTAGTCAATGAACAGAAACATTAGTCATTACTCTATCTTATTTTATGTTTATATTGGCACATAAACAAGAGCCTCCCCTTTCTTCTTTGCTGACCTTACTAATACTATTGCAGAAGTCCAAGAACTAAAGACCTCCTGACCTGTTGATTGTGACAGATTTATCAGGTGGAAACATGAATCTATTTGCATACATGTAAAGTAAAGTACGGTCCTTTTTCTGCAGCCCAGAGAGGCCGTGTTGGCTCTTAGTTTCTGTTGCCATGGTAGCCATGTTGATTCTGCAATCACCAATGACAACTGAGGGACACCATAACAGGACTAAAGACACCACAAAGCACTGGGTCCCTTTCCTGTAGATAGCTAATGGTGCACTGAGAGACTCAACTACAGAACCACAGTTAATGAGGTATGTGCTACAGTCATCTCATGGCATCGCCATGAGCATAGAGTACAGATACTTTCTGGCATATTGATTTAGTCTTCCTTGAAAATTGTGTTAGTTTCTTTTTTTTTAACTTTTTTTTTATTGAGAAAAGAGAAAAAAAAACAAATTTCCTCCTCCTCCCAGCCTCCCATTTCCCTCCCCCTCCTCCCACCCTTCTCCCCCTCCCCCTACTCCTCTCCCCCTCCCTCTCCAGTCCAAAGAGCAGTCAGATTTCCCTGCCCTGTGGTAAGTCCTAGGTCCTCCCCCCTCCGTGCATTTCTAGGAAGGTGAACATCCAAACTGGCTAGGCTCCCACAAAGCCAGCACATTACGTAGGTTCAAAACCCCATGCCATTGTCCTTGGGTTCTCATCAGCCCTCATTGTTGGCCATGCTCAGAGAGTCCAGTTTTATCCCATGCTTTTTCAGTCACAGTCCAGCTGGCCTTGGTGAGCTCCCAATAGATCAGCTCCACTGTCTCAGTGGGTGGGTGCTCCCCTTGTGGTCCCGACTTCTTTGCTCATGTTCTCCCTCCTTCTGCTCCTCATCGGGACCTTGGGAGCTCAGTCCAGTGCTCCAGTGTGGGTCTCTGTCTCTGTCTCCATCCATCACCAGATGAAGGTTCTATGATGATATGCAAGATATTCGTCAGTATTGCTCTAGGATAGGGTCATTTCAGGTTCCCCATCCTCAGCTGCCCAAGGAACTAACTGGGGACCTCGGCTTGGGTATCTGGGAGCCACTCTAGGTTCAAGTCTCTTGCCAACCCTAAGGTGGCTCCCTTAACTAAGAACCGTGCTTCCGTGCTCCCCCATCCAACCTTCCTTCATCCCAATCCTCCCCCTTTCCCAAGCTCCCCCCCATTCTCCCCCTCTCCCCCCTCTCTCCCCATCTCCCCTTACCCCCATCCCACCCCACCCCCAAGATCTCAATTTTCTCCCCGGCAATTTTGTCTACTTCCCATAGCCAAGAGGACAACTATATGCTTTTCCTTTGGTTCACCTTCTTACTTAGCTTCTTTGGGATCACCAAGTGTAGACTCCGTGACCCTTGTTTATGGCTAGAAACCAATTATGAGTGAGTACATCCCATGTTCATCTTTTTGGCTCTGGGATACCTCACTCAGGATAGTGTTTTCTATTTCCATCCATTTGCATGCAAAATTCGAGAAGTCATTGTTTTTTTACCGCAGCGTAGTACTCTAATGTGTAGATATTCCACACTTTCTTCATCCATTCTTCCATTGAAGGGCATCTAGGTTGTTTCCAGGTTCTGGCTATTACAAATAATACTGCTATGAACATAGTTGAACAAATGCTCTTGCCATGTGATAAGGCATCTCTTGGGTATATTCCCAGGAGTGGTATTGCTGGGTCCAGGGGTAAGTTGATCCCGAATTTCCTGAGAAACCGAAACACCGATTTCCAAAGTGGTTGCACAAGATTGCATTCCCACCAGCAATGGATGAGTGTTCCCCTTCCTCCACAGCCTCTCCAGCAAAGGCTATCATTGGAGTTTTTTATTTTAGCCATTCTGACAGGTGTAAGATGATATCTCAAAGTTGTTTTGATTTGCATTTCCCTGATTGCTAAGGAGGTTGAGCATGACCTTAAGTGTCTTTTGGCCATTTGAACTTCCTCTGCTGAGAATTCTCTGTTCAGTTCAGTGCCCCATTTTTTAATTGGGTTAATTAGCATTTTAAAGTCTAGTTTCCTGAGTTCTCTATATATTTTGGAGATCAGACCTTTGTCTGTTGCGGGGTTGGTGAAGATCTTCTCCCAGTCAGTAGGTTGCCTATTTGTCTTGGTGACAGTGTCCTTTGCTTTACAGAAGCTTCTCAGTTTTAGTAGGTCCCATTTATTCAATGTTGCCCTTAAAGTCTGTGCTGTTGGGGTTACACATAGGAAGCGATCTCCTGTGCCCATCTCCTGTAGGGTACTTCCCACTTTCTCTTCTATCAGGTTCACTGTGTTCTGACTGATAGTGAGGTCTTTAATCCATTTGGACTTGAGTTTTGTGCATGGTGATAGATATGGGTCTATTTTCATTCTTCTACAGGTTGACATCCAGTTATGCCAGCACCATTTGTTAAAAATGCTTTCTTTCTTCCATTGTATACTTTTGGCTCCTTTATCAAAAATGAGGTGTTCATAGGTTTGTGGGTTAAAATTCGGGTCTTCTATACGATTCCATTGGTCAACTTCTCTGTTTTTATGCCAGTACCACACTGTTTTCATCACTGTAGCTCTGTAATAGAGTTTGAAGTCAGGGATGGTAATGCCTCCAGACAATCCTTTATTGTATAGGATTGTTTTGGCTATCCTGGGTTTTTTGTTTTTCCATATAAAGTTGATTATTGTCCTCTCAAGATCTGTGAAGAATTTTGATGGGACCCTGATGGGGATTGCATTGAATCTATAAATTGCCTTTGGTAGAATTGCCATTTTTACTATGTTGATCCTCCCAATCCAAGAGCAAGGAAGGTCCTTCCATTTTCTGGTATACTCCTCAATTTCTTTCTTCAATGCCTTAAAGTTCTTGTCAAATAGATCTTTCACTTCCTTGGTTAGAGTTACCCCAAGATATTTTATGCTGTTTGTGGCTATTGTGAAAGGTGAAGCTTCTCTGATTTCCCTCTCTGCTTCCATATCCTTTGTGTATAAGAGGGCGACTGATTTTTTGGAGTTGATCTTGTGTCCTGCCACATTACTAAAGGTGTTTATCAGCTGTAAAAGTTCTTTGGTGGAGTTTTTGGGGTCGCTTATGTACACTATCATATCATCTACAAATAACGAAAGTTTAACTTCTTCCTTTCCAATTCGAATCCCTTTGATCCCCTTATGTTGTCTTATTGCTATTGCTAGAACTTCAAGTACTATATTGAAGAGGTATGGCGAGAGTGGACAGCCTTGTCGTGTTCCTGAGTTTAGTGGGATGGCTTTAAGTTTCTCTCCATTTAATTTAATGTTAGCTGTCGGCTTGCTGTATATAGCTTTTATTATATTTAGGTATGACCCTTGTATCCCTAATCTCTCCAATACTTTTATCATAAAGGGGTGTTGAATTTTGTCAAATGCTTTTTCAGCATCTAATGAAATGATCATATGGTTTTTTTCTTTCAGTTTATTTATATGCTGGATTACATTGATAGATTTGCGTATGTTGAACCAGCCCTGCATCCCTGGGATGAAGCCTACTTGATCATCATGGATAATTTTCCTAATGTGTTCTTGGATTCGGTTTGCCAGTATTTTGTTGAGGATTTTTGCATCGATGTTCATGAGTGAGATTGGTCTATAATTTTCTTTCTTGGTTGAGTCTTTGTGCGGTTTTGGTATCAGAGTAACTGTAGCTTCATAAAAGGAATTTGGCAATGACTCTTCTGTTTCTATATTGTGAAATACATTAAGGAGTATAGGTATTAGGTCTTCTTGGAAGTTCTGGTAGAATTCCGCATTGAAACCATCTGGTCCTGGGCTTTTTTTGGTAGGGAGGTTTTTGATAACCTCTTCTAATTCTTCGCGACTAACAGGTCTATTTAGATTGTTCACCTGGTCCTGGTTTAACTTTGGTATATGGTATTTATCTAAAAAAGTGTCCATTTCCTTTACATTTTCCAGTTTTGTGGCATATAGGCTTTTGTAGTAAGATTTAATGATTCTCTGAATTTCCTCTGTGTCTGTGGTTATGTCCCCCTTTTCATTTCTGATCTTATTAATTTGCAAATTCTCTCTCTGCCGTTTGATTAGTTTGGATAGGGGTTTGTCAATCTTGTTGATTTTCTCCAGAAACCAGCTTTTTGTTTCATTGATTCTTTGGATTGTTTTCTGTGTTTCTATTTTGTTGATTTCAGCCCTCAGTTTGATTATTTCCAGTCTTCTACTCCTCCTAGGTGAGTCTGCTTCTTTTTTTTCTAGAGCTTTCAGTTGGGCTGTTAAGTCTCCAATGTGAGCTTTCTCTGTTTTCTTTAAGTGGGCACTTAGTGCTATGAACTTTCCTCTTAGGACTGCTTTCATAGTGTCCCATAAGTTTAAGTATGTTGTTTCTTTATTTTCATTGAATTCCAGGAAGACTTTAATTTCTTTCTTAATTTCTTCCTTAATCCAGGTATGGTTCAGTAGTTGACTGTTCAGTTTCCATGAGTTTGTAGGCTTTTTGGGGGTAGCATTGTTGTTGAATTCTAACTTTAATCCATGGTGATCTGATAAGACACAGGTGGTTACTAATATTTTTTTGTAACTGTGGATGTTTGCTTTGTTACCGACTATGTGGTCGATTTTTGAGAAGGTTCCATGAGCTGCAGAGAAGAAGGTATATTCTTTCCTATTTGGGTGGAATGTTCTATAGATGTCTGTTAAGTCCATTTGATTCATTACCTCCATTAATTCTCTTATTTCTCTGTTAGGTTTCTGTCTGTTTGACCTGTCCATTGGTGAGAGAGGAGTGTTGAAGTCTCCTACTATTAGTGTGTGCGGTTTGATGGCTGCCTTGAGTTTTAGCAATGTTTCTTTTATGTACGTGGGTGCTTTTAAATTAGGGGCATAGATGTTCAGAATTGAGACTTCATCCTGCTGAACTGTTCCTGTTATGAGTATAAAATGCCCCTCTCCATCTCTTCTGATTGATTTAAGTTTGAAGTCAACTTTATTAGAGATTAGTATGGCCACACCTGCTTGTTTCTTAGGTCCATTTGCTTGATAAGCCTTTTCCCAGCCCTTTACTCTGAGTAGGTGCCTGTCTTTGTGGTTGAGGTGGGTTTCTTGTAAACAGCAGAATGTTGGATCCTGTTTTCGTATCCAATCTCTTAGCCTGTGCCTTTTAATAGGTGAGTTGAGTCCATTGACATTAAGTGATATTAATGACCAGTGGATGTTAACTCCGGTCATTTTTTTAGTCGTAGAGTTTGTGTGTTTCCCTTCTTTGATTTGTGTTGGTGAAGGGTCTCTAGATGTCTGAGTTATTGTGGTCATTGTTGGACTCCTTGGTTAGTGATTTTCCTTCTATTACTTTCTGTAAGGCTGGATTTGTGGCTGCGTATTGTTTGAATTTGTTTTTATCCTGGAAAATTTTATTTTCTCCATTTATAGTGAACGAAAGCTTGGCTGGGTATAGTAATCTGGGCTTGCATCCATGGTCTCTTAGATTCTGAAGTACATCTATCCAGGACCTTCTGGCTTTCATGGTTTCCATGGAGAAGTCAGGTGTAAGTCTGATAGGTTTACCTTTATAAGTAATTTGGCCTTTTTCCTCTGCAGCTCTTAATATTCTTTCCTTATTCTGTATGCTTTGTGTTTTGATAATTATATGGCGAGGGGATGTTCTTTTTTGATCCAGCCTATTCGGTGTTCTGTATGCTTCTTGAACCTTCATAGGTATATCTTTCTTTAGGTTGGGAAAGTTTTCTTCTATAATTTTATTAAATATATTTTCTGGACCATTGAGCTGCACTTCTTCTCCTTCTTCTACTCCTATTATTCTTAGGTTTGGTCTTTTTATTGTGTCCCATATTTCCTGAATATTTTGTGATGAGAGTTTGTTGGACTTGCTGTTTTCTTTGATCAGTGTGTTTATTTTCTCTATGGTATCTTCAGAATCTGAGATTCTTTCTTCTATCTCTTGTATTCTGTTGGTTATGCTTGTTTCTGTAGACTCTGTTTGTTTACTTAAATTTTCCATGTCCAGCCGGCCCTCTGTTTGTGTTTTCTTCTTTGCCTCCATTTCAGTTTTCACGTCTTGCACCGTTTCCATTATCTGTTTGATTGTTTTTCCTTGGTTTTCTAGGGTATCATTCACTGATTTATTCAGTTCTTCAAACTTTCTGTTATATTTCTCATCCATTTCTATAAGGGCATTTTTTATATGCTGTTTAAGGGTGTCAATCACTTTCATGAAGTCAACCTTTTCTACTTCTTCTTGATTAAGGTGTTCATGTCCTCCCGTTGTGAGGTCGCTGGTTTCTGGTGGCTTCATGTTGCTTTTCAGCTTGTTGGGCGAATTCTTGCCTTGGCGTCTACCCATCTCTTCTTCCAAATGCTCCCTTATGGATCTTCTTTACCGGATCAGGTCTCCTTGCCTACCCAATGCTGGATCTCCCCAACGTTGTCTCTCCCCAATGCTGGGTCTCCCCAAGGCTGGGTCTCCTGGCGCCGAGAGATCAGGCCTCCGTGCTGATGGGCAGGTGGCAAACAAAGCGCCTACCCTGCTTAGTGCAGGCAGGCCAAAGAAACAAAGGAACTCCTGCCCGCTTGGGTGCCCCGATGATTCGGACCCAGTGCCCAGACAGGCTGGGCTGGGTGATGTTATTTGCAGAAAGAGGACAGTGGGGCCGAGGTAGGGAGGGTTCTGGATGGGAGCTGGGTGGGCTAGGAAGAAAGAGGAGGTATGCAGGGAGTGGGGGCCCTGCCGAGAGCTCAAGAAGGATAGGGGGCCAAGGAAGCTCTGAACTCCCCTTCCCGGGCTGGTGCCGCAGGGTCAGAAACTCACCCCAACGCTGGGTCTCCTGGCGCCTCTTGTGTTAGTTTCTTCTCCCATTGCGGTAACTAAAATGCCTGACAAGAAGCAACTTGATAAGGGACAGATTTTGTTGTTGTTGTTGTTGGCTCAGTTTGAGAGAATGCCATCATCACAGCAGGGAAGGCAGGGAGGCAGGAACCTCAGGTAGCATGTCACATGTTACATCTGTAGTCAGGAAATTAGGAAGTGATGAAAGGTGACACCCAGCCTGCTTTCTTCTTTTTATTCAGCCTGGAACCCCATACCATGAGATGTTGTGGCTCATGTCTAAGGTGGGTCTTCCTCTCTCAATTAAACCTTTTTGGACATACCCAGAGACATTTCTATGGTGATTTTAAATCTTGCCAAATAGACAAGATTTGTCTAATATATATTATACAGTAGGATCATCACTGGACCACGCTGTAGGTTTTTGTTTGTATTTTTAAGGAATTAATTATTATTTTCCATATTGTGTTCCATAATGACTATACTAACCTATAATAACATTCTAACCAATTATGTGCAAGTACCTCACAACAGCCAAAATATGGAATCAACATAAATGGTTGAAGATAAAGAAAATATGGTATCTGCATTTATAATGGAATACTATTTAGTCTCAGGAAAGAAAATCCCGTAGTTTATTGCATCCTGGATTAATCTAGACAACACTATGTTAAGAGAAATAAGCTATGTGTAAAAAGACAAACTGTATGATTTCACTTATAGATGTAATCTAAGATCTAATTCATAGATGCAGAGAGCAGAATGCTGGTTACCAGCGTCTGGGAACAGGAGGTAAGAGAAACGGAAGCAGCTGGTCACATTGCACCTGCCCTTAGGAAACAAAAAATGATGGATGCTGGTCAAATTATACAAAAATTTATCATGAAGAAGAAATAATTTCAATAAACCTACCATAGTCCCCTACTCTCTACTAGAGATACAGCCCAAGCCTCCAGTGGGTGCCTGAAACCATAGAGGACCGTACCTACTGGGTACAAAACCCTGTATACATACCAATGATAAAATACAGTTTTAGGTTTTGAGAGTTAATTTTTAAAACCAGTAGTAAAATCAAACGACCATAACAATTAGCTGTAATAAAATGACTATAGTCTCTCTCTCGAAACAGTCAAGACAAATGACAGCATTCCCAGATGGCAGTTGACTGTAGGTACTTATGACAGATGGAGCCACAGATAAGGATTTCCATACTGATAAAGGAATCAGTTAGCCAAGAAACACAGCAAGTATTGTATTCATCAAGTTGCAGAGTTTAAACATACTGATAGAAGAGAAACTAGGATGGTTTTGTTAGTTAGGATGCTTTGTGTCCTTCACGGAACCAAAAACAGATGCAAATAACTCTCTCCTGGGCATCCATCACCATTACTTTTCTGAGTCACCAAGTTGTGACTTAGCATCACCATCATAAGGCTTACAACTAGGCAGGAGGAGACCTTCTACCTCAGAAGGAAATTAAAATATTCATAGCCACCTAAGTCTCATGACATCCTTAAACAAGGACATTTCACATGAAAAGATAGGAAAAGTAATTTAACAACACAGAGAAGCCAGGAGGTAGTGGGGCACAATCTTTCCTGAAGAATCTATAACTAGACCCCATGTCAAGACACCCACAGTCAGGACAATGCCTAGGCTTTATGCAGAGTCTTTTCATGTGAATTAGGCCTGAACTCTCATGGGGAGATATTAAAGGGAAGGGAGTCATCACCTGATCAGAGATAAGTTAGCAAATATCAATGTGACATGGTGCTGCCTTTACTATAGAGACTTATCCATCAGCCTCACGCCTTGTTCATGCTGACAGACAGCAGCTAAATGATGTCCCGAACTATCCGTGTGAGTCCAGCAGACAAGGAGAGGTTTGAAATGAAAAGAAGCAAGGGCAAGTGGGCCATTTCCTTAGCCCAGAAAGTCACGCTGTGTGAGCACGGTGTGACTCGGTCAGAGCTTTCTTCTAGGTGCAAATCTTGCAGCATTCGCTCACCGAGTCTCTCTCACTCCTGTGGAACGCTAACATCCATCCGAAGTACTCTTAGCCTCTCAAACTTTTGTATTGGATGAAATTTTAATTTGCTTTCAAAGATTCGGCAACTCGAGAGTGACTTAGACAATGTCTTCTTCGGGGAAAACGATGAAGCACAGGACCCCAGACAACAGAACAGGCCCTGAAAGAATGAATCACCCACCCCACAGTGCCAGTTAAGATACTTTAGAGTTTCCTCTAAGCTCTTAATTTTACAGACTTTATGCTTTCATTTCTATGCCACGGATAAAACCATTCTCAACCCAGCCCTGGCCCAGGACTTGGCCACTTGACTTGTACAAGGGCATGAAAACGGGGACTTCGGAGACCCATTGGGTGTGGTTTATCCGTATAGACAGACCACAGACTCATCGATGTGGGCAGGATTTTGTAGTAATCTTTCATTTGTGTTTTAATAAATAAAGTTTGCCTGAAGATCAGAATGCAAAACAGCCACACTAGTCAGCCATACAGACCAGGCAGTGGTGGCACATACCTTTAATCCTAGCAACCACACACTAGAGAGGAACATAAGGCAGGATGAGACAGGTGCTCACTTTTTTTCAGTCTGAAGATTTCACAGAGGTGTGCGCTCTCTAGTGGCTTGGCTGCTTTGCTTTTCTGATCTTCAGGTAGAATCCCAATGTCTGTCTCTGGGTTTTTATTAATCATGCTACAGGGCTTTGCCCTGTTGACTGCCACATTCTCCCCAAAAAGGACGGCACCTGATCCATAACAGGCACTCAGTAAACCCTGTTAGAACAGGGAATCTAAGTGAGCCTGTAAAACAGGCTTCTAGAGAAAAGAATAACAATTGCCAGGAATTCTCTGAGCCAAGAGTATAAGGAGGTTACTTGTTTATTTCCTGGCTGCCCAGACCCCTGAAATAACCACACAGAAACTGTATTAATTAAATCACTGCTTGACCTATTAGCTCTAACTTCTTATTGGCTAGCTTTTACATCTTAATTTAACCCATTTCCATTATTTTATATTTTACCATGATGGTTGTGGCCTACTGGCAAGGTTCCCACACATCTGTCTCTGGTGGCACCTCCCTGGCTTCTCCTGACTCCACCTCCTTTCTCCCAACGTTCAATTTAGTTTTCCCCACCTACCTCTATTCTGCTCTGCACAGGCCCAAGACAGTTTCTTTATTAACCAATGGTATTCACAGCATGAGGGGAATCCCACATCACAAGAGCTGTTTCAATGAGTTATGTGCTGTTGATCATCAAAATGTGAACACACACACATAAGAGGAACAAAGGAAATAATCCCGGTGTGGGGTACATGCTGGTAACCCCAGCACTTTAGGGGTGAAGCTGAGAGGATTGCTGCACACTCAAGGCCAGACAGGGCTATCTAGGGAGACTCGTTCAAAATGAAGATAACACTGGGCCAGGAAGACGACTCTGTGAGAAAACCTGCATGCTGCCAAGCCGTAATGACCTGAGTTCAACCACCAGAACCCACGGTGAAAGGCCACTGATTTCAGAATGCTTTCCTCTGACTTCCATATAAGCACACACACACACACACACACACACACACACACTTTTCATACAATCATAGGGAAACCTACTACTGCAGAAGTTTCCTAGAATATATACTATATTGTATAGACAGATAGAAAGTGTAGGTGGAGTTACCCTGTAACAGGGTAATGATGTCACTTCAAGGCACCAAGGGCTATGAGACAAAAAGTCCAGTGCCAGGAATGGGTGCTTCTTTTGGGGGTCTAGTGACCAGTCAAGTGAGGCTACATAGACCCCCGACATTACAAGCTATTGCCAATGCTCTTGGTCTCCCTATTGCTAAAGGTTTCTTTTAAAAGCAAAGAATTGGGAACTGAGTCTTGGTGCTTCTAAGACCCATCCCAGCAGTGTGGTTCCTTCCACAGCTTTAAAAGTTTGTCGAGACAGAGCTCAGAAATAGAAGCAAAGGAAAAGTTCTCCAGAGATGGAATGAAAAGCAGAAAAGATGTAGGTGACAATTAACAGCGTCTGTAGACACAGAGTACACTAAATCACACAAAAGGCTTAGATGATCTGGACTGAACCAGTGAATACCAAGACACAGAGGATATTAATTCATAGGGAAAGCTTAGAGGCTCAGGACTGGGCCAGCAGAGAGAACACTTGCTCTCATCCATTTGTTGGTGAGAAAAGTAGAATGAAATTGGAAGACAGTTTTGTTTTGTTAAATTAATAGACTTAATTTTCAAAGGCATTTGCAGATGCATAGCAAAGCTGAGGACATTGAGTTTCCATTGACCTCTTCCCTGTCCTCCAAGCCTGCATACCTTCTGAAGATCACTGAAAAGGGGCTTTATTGGGCAGAACAAGGCAGAGGAGACAGGGGTTGGGTCTCTGAGGGCTGCTGAGAAGCCAAGGACAATGCATGTACTAGCTTTGTGGGAGCCTAGCCTGTTTGGATGCTCACCTTCCTAGACATGGATGGAGGGGGGAGGACCTTGGACTTCCCACAGAGCAGGGAACCTTGACTGCTCTTCGGCCTGGAGCGGGAGGGGGAGGAGAGTGGGGGAGGGGGAGAGGAGTGGGAGGCGGGGAGGAGGTGGAAATTTTTAATAAATAAATAAATAAGAAGGTTGACCTGCTAGTGTTTAAATCACACTTTATTGTCCCATTAACTAAAAGGAGAGAAGACAGAAAATGCGACACGTGACCAAGGGTGCTTGTGCCGGTGGAATTTGGGTCCCCGGTCACGTGACTGTAAAATCTATGCTGAGTTTGGGTTAGAGTCACACTGAAGCTTTCAACCAGTCAGGGGGCTCCTGGGCAGGGGATTTATAGTGACTGACAGAGCATCGCTGTTAAACCATCCCCAATTATCAACTTCACAGGCAGGAGGATGATTAAAATTTAACAACATATCCCAGCTTGTTGCCACCCGATAGAGTTGCTGCCATCCTCCTGTCAAGGGGGATAAAGAAGTGGGAAAGTTAAAAAGGCGAATATTTTTAAGGTAAAAGTCTTCCCTTGACAGGGTTGGAGAATAAATCAGCCATGCAAAGAAAAAGATCAGAAGTAATTTTCCCTGATAATGACTGACTTCGATTCTGCATGTCAAATGGTTGCTATTTATGGATGTAACGGGAGAGGAAGTCTCAGCTGGTGCTTTAACTTCTCATCTGCTTAGTCACGACGTTCTTGCCGATGCTACACACATTAAAATGGCCTACAATTTATACCTTTATTACGCGAAATGAACTACTGGAGCTGTGTTTTCATTTTAATTGTATGTATTAAAATAATGTAACAATTTGCCTTTGGGGTTCGAACGGAACATCTCTGTAGCTGCAGTGACCAGGTTCCCAATAGTGCAGTATTGGTAGCTGAAAAGGTCCCAAGGCAAGGGATGCCCTTTGATGTGGATCACCCCGCTTGCATACATGAACTGGAGCTCCACCCTGAAATGGCATGGGGACTCAGAAAGCCTTTGAAATCACACGCACAGGCTCTGGAGGTTCACAGGACTGTAGGATCATCATGAGCCAGAAGCTGGAACTGTGGGTACAGCACTGAGACTTAAACTATAAATTACCTCTGTGTGATCACGAGACATGACAAATGCAATTGTTTCCCCATCTCATTAATAACCAGAGAAGTATGACCCCAAGTTGGCTCTTTTGAGGTCTTCATCCTGGTCGTCATAGAAACAGACCTCAGGGCAGCATCTGCTATGGGGAGCTCTGGTGTAGGCAGCTCTCCTTACTTCCTGTGGCCTCAGATCATCGCTGCAGTCGGTGGAGTAGGTGTTTTTCTCTTCCTCATCCTCTTTCTCTGTCTTAGCTTTGTCTCTATTGCTCTGATGAAAAACCATAACCAAAAGCTACTTGGGGAGGAAAGGGTTTTTTTAACTTTCTATCTCTCAGGGAAATCAGGGCAAGAACATGGAGGCAGGAAGTGGCGTGGAAGCCATGGAGGCATGCTGCTTACTGGTTAGCAAACCATGATCTGCTCAACCTGCCTTCTTATACAACCCAGGACCACTGCCCCAGGGGTGGAACCACCCACAGTGAACTGGACCCCCCTACATCAACCATTAATCAAGAAGATACACTGCAGATTTGCCTACGGGCAATCTGATGGAGATAGTTTCTCAATTGTGATAACTCTATTTTATACCAAGTTATCAAAAAAATCAACCAGGACAATTTCCCTCTTATTTTATTCTCATCCTGTCCCAAAAGGCTGTTGGTGACACTGACATACAGTTCCTCATTCACCTACCACACGCAGGAGCTGCAGTTTAGGAGAAGATTGCAGGGCTGTTCAGTACAGTGCTGTTAAACCATCACTGTGGTCACTATGCGACACCAATTGCTGACAGCCATTTGACAGATTTGACAAAAGGACCATGGTGTCAAGGTTGCCCTTTCCCCTTCCTAGAGTAGCCAACAGTCAATCAGTGTCTGATCCATGAGGTGTATAAAGATCTTCATCTCAACAGTATTCTTTCAAAAGTACCAGACAAGAAAAATTCCATTTTAGATTCTTCTGTTACAAATCCAACTCACAAGGCTTGGTAAAAAGAAGCCATCCCAGAAAACAGTCTTAAGATGGAGCTTTAAGCTGGATCTTGATCATTCCTTGTTACCTTAAAACAAGGACCCTCTAGGTGGTACTCGGTGAAATTCAGAGAGTGCCTGGCATAGAATGGAGCTCCTTTCTAAAGCTTCCTGTGGTGGTCAACTAGGATGATGCACAGCGGAAGGAAATGCATTGGTGGTGTCTGCAATACACAGAGAAAAGAGAGGCCACTGGGTGTGTGAGTTACGTGCCTCACTGCTGAGAGAAAATACATAACAAAGGCAACCTGAGGAAGAGGGGCTTATTTTGGTTCACAGTTTGAGGGTATAGTCCATCACACTCTAGGGAAAGCTTGAGGCTCCTGGTCACATTGTACCACAGTCAGGGAACAGAGAGAGATAGATGTGTGCTGGTGTTATTAGCCCAAGATCCTAACCTACGGAAAGTGCCACCCTCACTCAGGGTCTTCTCTCCCCAGTTAAATCTCTCTAGAAGTATCCACACAGGCACCATCAGAGTGTGTCTCCTAGGCAATTCCAGAATCCACACAAGCACCATCAGAGTATGTCTCCTAGGCGATTCCAAATTTTATAAAGTCAGCAATGAGGATTTACTGTCATGCAGGATGATGGAATTGGTTGGTTATTGCTTTGACAGAAACTGCACTGGAAATAAGGATAATGAATACTCACCATGGCCAAGATATTCATGACTGAGATAGGAGAGCAGGGAACACTTGATCCTTTCCAGAGGCTTCACTCTCTGCAGAAGATGAATGAAGCTGATGACAAGACCCAGAACTTAACTACCAGAGGGACTACTCTGTAAAAGATGTCAACTCCCAAGTCCACCAGGCCAACACCAGACCTTGGGTAGGGAGAAACATCTGAATAGATGGCCCCTATATTTTAAACCCTTAGATCAGAGTCCCAATAACACTATGGATGCTATAGAAGCCCACTCCTCCTCATCTGGAAATGATCCCCCCCATCCTTGTTGGGAGAACTACTGAAGTCCTTCCCTCTGGATAACATGCAGCCTCTCCTTAGTTGGCAGGCTGTGCCCTAAAGCTGCTTTGAGATAGATCACCCGGTACCCACAGCAAAAGTACACATGGAGCTGTATCCTGAGGATCCTGATAGATGAAATGAGATCGTCAATCTGTGAACATTCCTCAGGGAAACAATATCCAACGTGCTTGGGGAGGAGACAAAGAAAGAGAAGCTGTGACCTTTCTGCCTTCTAGACTCTTAAGAGACACAGAAAAGGTCTGCAACAATCCATGACATGCAAGATGGAAATGTAAGAATTAGCTAATTGGCCCTGGGAAATGTTGAGAGAAAGGCAAAGCAGCAAGGATATACAATGCAGAGTCTGGGAACCTGCCAGACGACTGTGCTCTTCAAGAAGGCCTGAGGACATACTAAAGCATACCACATGTCTTGAAGCCAGGAGTGACAGGAGGAAAGACCAGCATCTGCTATGCTCACTTACTGCAACGTGGAACACATTGTCTCAGAGCGGCAGAGGCCACTGGGTGGCAACCAGCTGTCAAAATCCAGCTGAGAGCAATTATCATAATGAGCACCAAGACTGGACCCTGAGAACCTGACGTAGTTAGGAGAAGAACACATCCAACAGGCTAAGTAGATGGGCAGCCAACAAGGAAACTATTCAAGTTTGTACCACCGGAATAATTCAAGCATGGCTTAACAGGAGTCTGAGGAGATCGTCTTCTATCCCCTCCAAAAATGTCAAGAATCCTTGCAGAATCATGAGCAAGTTCTACACAGAACCTACTGGTGGAGAAAGAGAGCAAGGATGAGGAGGTACTCCCTAATACCCCATGAAGTGAACTTTAAAGTCTCATCTTGAAAGCTTCTCCCCAGGCTCATGATGCTGTTTGATTTGGGGGTGAGGCTTAGCTTGTGGAAAAGAAGTGAGTCTTTGGTACTTGGCAGTTGGGCCCAAGATTCCTGCTGTGCTAGCTGCTTCCTGCTCAGCCATGATGTGAGCAGCTCTCCACTACACTCTCCGGCCACCATGATGTCCTGCCCAAGCTCTTGGGACCAAAAATCCATGAACTAAAACTCTCTGAAGCCACAAGACATAAGCCTTTTCTTAGTTAAATTGCTTGCATGGTATTTTGGTTACGGTGATGCATAGCAAGTACTTCACCCTGTAATGGCACAGTGGATGGACAGAGGGAGGAGACCACACTGATCAGTGTTCATTTCCTTTGGAAACTGTGTTGAGGGACGATCTAAAGATTTTTTAGACCCAGTAGGCATGAAGCGAAGTTGGCATCCATATAGTCTATGTAGATTGTTATAAATGAGAGCCTGGTGTCAAATGGAAGACTGGAACTACAGTTTAAGGTGGTTCCACAGGACCCCCAGAACTGCCCTCTGACCACTTTCAAAATCTCTGGATCTACTACTATAATAAGTATATGTGGTAGGTGGATCCGTTACTTCTCCCGTTGCTGTGACCAAATATTTGACAATACCAACTTAAGGCAGGATGGGTTTGTTTCTGCCTTACAGCTCAAGGGTATACAGTCCATCATGGTGGGTAAGGCATGGTGGCAACAGGAGACAGCTGGTTACATCCACAAGCAGAAGGCAAAGAACAGACATGAAGTGGTGCTAGGTTAGAAAACCTCAAGTAACGCCATCTCCACCCCGCACTCACTCACACACACACACACACACACACACACACACACACACACACACAGTGACCCACCTCCTCCAGTGAGGTTCCACCTCCTAACTGTTCCACAACTTCCTAAACAGTGCCACCAGCTGGGGACCACATGCTCAAACACATTAAGTCTGCGGGACATTTCACACTCAAGCCACCATGACAGCATACATGCTATGATTAGTGTTATCTAAACAGTCATGCCCCAAATTATTCTATTCCTCGTATTAATCTTGTATGATAATATTTTGATATTATTACGACTTGGAATCAGCTACGTGGTTCTAGATCCGGATTGTGTTTATTTTACTGAAAAGGCAAAAAGTGTTTGGGGCATGAATGTAAAATGTTATTCTATCAAAAATGAAAAGCTATCAATCCCGCTCCTCCTTCTCCTCTTCCTGCTATTGTTCTGTAGCACATTGCCTCTATCTCTCTGTGGACATGCAGAAAACATCTTTATTTACCATCATATATTCTAAAATTAAACAATAAACAAAAATGAGGCCCGTGAGTGGGTCAGCGGGTGAAGGTGATTGCCGCCAAGGCTGATGACCTGAATTCAATCCCCTAGACCTTCATGGTGAAAGGAAAAAATTGGTTCCCCCAAGTTGTCCCCTGACCTCCATGCATGTGCTATAGCATACACACACACACACACACACACACACACACACACACACACAGTAATTTTAAAACTCATATTAAAAGTAACTAAAACCCAGCAGGAACCCAGATGAACCCATCAGCCATGACCAGTTGATTTTGGGGTGAGTGCTAACCACTGGAGCAAGAGGGATCATTTACAGCTGCCTCTCTGCCTGTGAAAAATCTCCAAGCTTTGAATTAACTGATGGTCAGGAAATAGGTGTCAAAAGTGCGGCCAGTGATTTACAAATGGCCAATTGCCTAAATCTGCCACAGTTGCTCTGAGAGACAACAAGAACAGCTTGGCTGAGCAGGCTGCTCTCCAAATACCCAGGGGCCCCATCACCTATGAGGACAGCCTCACTCAACCATCTGATTTCATTGTTATTTGTTTAATGCCAGACCCCGAGGTCACAGACAATTTAAACGGTGCATGACTGAGTGTTCAATTACCCATCTGCTGGGCTCCTCGATGCTAAAGCTCCGCAGAAAGCCCTGTCATCAACACTTACCCATCCGCTGCATGAAGAGAGGGCAAGGGCGTCTGTGGAGACACATCCCGGTCACCACCTCTCTCACGGACATTTGCAAAGACAGCGGCCTGCAACAGAGAAGGGCTTCTGGTTGGATGATCTTTGAGTCACTGTCAGTCCCTGAAGGTGTGCACACCAACCTCCACCCCAGTTTCAGCTCTTAACTGAAATTTCCAATTCTAAATAAACGTAGAAATAGAATTTCTAATTGCACTAAACTCTGAAAGCAAGATGAAATTCTTGACTAGTCTTCACTTATCTACTCTTAAAAGATTAAAATCTGACCAAGAGTGGTAATGGTGTCTGTAACCAAAACACCTGGGAGGTAGAAGCAGAAAGGTAATACGCTTAAGGTTAGCCTAGACTACATAAGTGAACCTAAGGCCAAAGCAGATAAAAATAACTTTTTATTGTTATAATTTAGGCTTTGTAACTATTTTTCTATGTATTTCATGATACTTCAAATTTGTGGTCCTCCTATCTCTGCCTCCTCACGCTGGGATTACAGACCTGCATCATCCCATTGGTCCAAATGTGTTCATGAATGGATTTTTCATCAAGCATTGTGATGCAAGCCTATAATCCCAGACTCAGGCGGCTGAGGCAGCAGAATCACTAATTTGAGGACAACATGGACTACATAAAAAAATAGTAATAAGTAAAAAAAAAAAAAGTAATAAGAAAACCACTAAAGGAATTTATGTGTTGCTCAATCAGAAAAGTCCCTGTGTTTTCTCTGGATAACCTAGATTTTTATAACTTGTTGTGTAACAGTTTCCTCTGAAATTGAAACATTCCATCCTTCAGAGAAGCTCCTTAAGCAAGAAAGTAAACAACTCAAAATAGCTTCAGGAAGTCCCTGAAACTGACCACATTCAATAGGCCCAGCTGAAAGTGCCTGTCATTCATGTCAAGCTGCAAAGAAGACTCTCAGGCAAGCAAGGCGGTAAGGAAGGAAGACTGAGACCAGACCAGCTGCCTTCGAGAAGTAGAAGCCAGTTGAACTGCTCGACAGAGATTTAGGCCAGCTGAGGCACTTGGGAAGAATAGTCTCCAACCTGGTGAACTGTCTGCAGGCTGTGCAGTGAGCTGTCTGCAGGCTGTGCAGTGAACTCTCTGTCTGCAGGCTATGCAGTGAACTCTCTGTCTGCAGGCTATACAGTCAGCTCTCTGCATGCTGTGCAGTGAACTGTCTGCAGGCTGTGCAGTGAACTGTCTGCAGGCTGTGCAGTGAGCTGTCTGCAGGCTGTGGAGTGAGCTCTCTGTCTGCAGGCTGTGCAGTGAACTCTCTGTCTGCAGGCTGTGCAGTGAGCTCTCTGTCTGCCCACTGTGCAGTGAACTGTCTGCAGGCTGTGCAGTGAACTCTCTGTCTGCAGGCTGTGGAGTGAGCTCTCTGTCTGCAGGCTGTGGAGTGAGCTCTCTGTCTGCAGGCTGTGCAGTGAGCTGTCTGCAGGCTGTGCAGTGAGCTGTCTGCAGGCTGTGCAGTGAGCTGTCTGCAGGCTGTGCAGTGAGCTGTCTGCAGGCTGTGCAGTGAGCTCTCTGTCTGCAGGCTGTGCAGTGAGCTGTCTGCAGGCTGTGCAGTGAGCTGTCTGCAGGCTGTGCAGTGAGCTGTCTGCAGTATGAGCAGTGAGCTGCAGGTTTCCATCTCTTTGAGCTGTCACCCATGCTAGGGTGGGCCATGGTGATGCAGCTGCTTTTGAGTCATTTCTGCTCCTGTAAGTAAGCCTCACCCATATTCCTGTAAGTAACCCCAACAAAATTCATGGTTCATCAAGTTGTACTATTGTAGTATCCATGCTTTGGTCTATCTTGGTTTCCCTACCTGGGGTTAGTAGACATGTGTGTTGCATCTCCCCAGGAAAAGTTTTGTCATGCAACATGTCATAAATATCATACTATACCTAAGTATATTTAAAATTCTGGCCTTTTCATGTCAGCTTCTATACAACTGAACAGTTTGAATATGAGTGACGTTGAGGGATGTATTCCCCTGCTGAGTTTTTCTTCATAAGTTTTCAGTGCTAGTTAGCTGTGTGCCTATGAATAAGATTTTATCCTGAGCTCCGTGAACCTGTGAGCTCTTACAAGATAATGAACCGCCTCAAGGCTTGATGGCTCTAAAATGAAAAAAGATGGAGAATATTCCTAGCACAGCATTGCATGGGTCAGCAGCTAGGGCTGTGTTCTGCTGGGCAGCTAGGGCTGCGTTCTGCTGGGCAGCTCTTCCATCTCATCCTTGTTCATTTGTGCGTCTTTGAGCTGCTGCGAGATCACTATTGCTGACTTCAGGTAGACTCTGTCACAGGTCTGAGGTCTCATGGATGGCTATCCATCCTTGCTTCACATGGCCTTGTACCTTCTCATCCTCTAGCAGAAGATCTGAGCTTGTTCGTGTGGAGGTGTCAGGAAGAGAGGAAAATGAAATAAAAAAAAATCAAAGAGAGGAAAGGTGTAAGAAGATTCTTGTACCCCAGGCTTGCCCATCCTCACTTTTCTTTTCTCCCCATGGTGCTGAGCAGTGAACACAGGGTCTTGCACATGAGAAGTGAGCACTCCATGCTGGGCTATGCCTCCAGCCCAATCATCACTTCTGCATTCTACTGGACAGAGCAGCGCACAGGCTGGCAGTAACATAAAATCTAGGAAGATAAAAACGTCTTTGTGGTAAGGAAAGAATTTGTGGTTGTTTTATAATGAACTGCTTGTCTTTATTGTCTGTAAACATTTTTTTAAAAAAATAATCTCACTAATCATGTTATTAAATGGAACCACTTATAAAAAAGTTCATAGGGTATTTTGGTATCTTTCAAACCAAGGATGTGGAGCCCAAAGCAATGAATGTCCTTGGGTGTCTTGTAAATGCCATCTGATTAACTGAAGGTTTAAGTGAGTGCTGTTCAGGGCTTACTTTGATTATCTAATAAATCTGTAGATAAATACATTACACTTGACTTAATTATCCCACACATGGAGGCTAAGGCAGAAAGAGTCCTGTTAGCTCTAGAAGGGTCTGGCTGTAGGACAAGATCCTGTCTCAAAAGACCAAAGCAAGAGCTTAATTTCATGCTTCCGTTGCTCAGTCACCTCCAGCATGGCCCTCTGCTGCGCTGTTTCATGGCTGCCTCCTCAGAAATTTGATCAAGGGTCGACTCTGAAGAGTTCCTGTTTTTCACTTCACGGTGTAATTTGATTTCTCAGACACATCATCTCCCCCTCTTTCTTCTCCTCTCCCACCCTCCTACAAAGGTCTTCTCGAACCTGCTCGGCTGAACCAGGCTCCACCTCCCACACTACTCTTTCATTGTGATTCCGTGGATTCTTCTCAGTTAGTCCCCGTGTATGCCGGAACCTTCCTGAACGGTCCTTTTAGTAACAGAACGTCTCCTTAGCAGAGACCAGTAGAATTCGCAGTTTGTGAGAGGATTGCTGAGCTTCCTGTGGTTGGATGCAGTTCCCTCTTCACGGGCTTTGGCCTGGGAAAGTAGCGGCCAGCCCAGTTTTTTTCTCCCAGTCATTGTCTTTACTATTAGCAAGGATTTTCTTTCTTTCTTTTTTTTTCTTTACTCCCCACAGAGTTTTATTCTGCTGACATTCCATCTAGGGGCGAATGGCACAGAATTGCAGACCTCCACTGCAACTTCTGTGTCTCATGCTATGAATTTCCTACTTTTGCTTCGATGCTGAGCATCTTATGTTTCACTAACCAAGATCAAAGTTCTAGGGTGAGTTACCTCCCAAGATACATGTTAAAGTTCTAACCCTAAGCGTCTCAAACTATTATATTTTAAATTGCACAGTTAAAGGTTTAATTAAAGTTAAACTAAAGCACCAGGTTGGTAAAGATGGACTCTGGTTTAGTGATAGTTTCTTTACAAAATTTGGAGACAGATGCTCAGAGAGATAAGACAACATGAAGACACATAGAGAGGTGGTTACAAAATTGAAGTATCATATCTAAAAGCCAAGAAGCGCCTGCCTGCCTGCCTGCCTGCCTGCCTGCCTGCCTGCCTGCCTGAAGAGCCAGACATAGCATATTTACCTCTCTGGCAATTGAGAATATGGTTCCATAAACAGTGTTGGGCTTTGTTGCTGTTGTTGTTGTTTTTTCTTTTGACCTTCAGATCTGTGATTCGATACACTTCTGTGACTTTTTTTTTTTTTTTTTGGGCAACCCAGTATGTGATGGTTTATTATAGCACTCCTAATAAAAGCCATACTGAAAGGGTTTCTTTTCTTTGGCATGAATGAATTGTCAGCACAGATTTTTCTATGGGGGGAGAAAACAGGAAGATAGTATGTACACAAATTCCACTGGACCCTTTATCAAATTTAGAATCTCCTCATGTGTTTCCTAGAATGTTTTAACTGTGTGCGAGATTTGGCTGTTTAAAACTGGTATTTTAAAGTTTTCATTGTAAGTTTAATTCATTGAAAAGAGGCCAATGCAGGGACTGTAGTAGATCCTGGTGTAGCACCCTGAAACAGTGGTATGAGTCTTTCTAGTTGAGGCAGGCAAGCATAGTGCATAGCACAATTCATAAAAACCCAGAGGCAGACACTGAAGTTTATCCTGAAGGTCAGGAAGGCAAAACCGCCAGAAATTGATTCTGACCTCTACCTCAGTCTGAAATGGCGATCCTGCCTCCAGGAATCTCGGAATGAGACTGAGACTGAGCGCTGTCTCCTCCATCTTATATTCCTCTCTAGGGCTGGGATTAAAGGTGTGCACCACTACCACCTGGTTTCAATGGCAAACTAGTGTGGCTGCTGGAATTAAAAGTGTGTGCCACCACTGCCTGGTCTGGAAGGCTACCAGAGTGGCTGTTTTGCTCTCTAAACTTCAGGAAAGCTTTGTGTATTAAAATACAAATGAAATATCACTTTAAAAGTGTAGGTTGGCAACCTGGGACTCTACTTGACTTAAATTACCCAAGTCATTTTCCCAACCTGGAACCCTCCCCTGCCTTCAGCTACATACCCCTCCACTTCTCTGCCCATAGCTGTGCCCACACCCCTCCACTTCGCTGGGACCCTCCCCTGCCCACAGCTGTGTTCACGCCCCTCTGCAAGCAATAGAGTAATTAATTTCTCCTCAACAGCACCCTAACAATTCACTTCTTACATTTGCTTTCCATTCTGAAGTATCCAGTAGCATACCTGAGAACTAGACAGGCAGGGGTGAATCCAGCCTGAACAAGTCTGGAATGCATGAGAATAAGGCAAACGTGTCCACCAAGTGAACTTTTAGGATAAATCCCCTTTGGATCACCTTATGTCTATGCATGATGGGGCATGCAAATCATTAAAATTGGGATAATTGGAACTATGTGTGGAAACACTTACTACCCAAGATTATCAATCAAAACAGATAACCACACACACTTAGCAACCAACTCTTTCTTGACACCAACAAAGGAAAGCCTCAAATAGTAACCAGTACTTGTGAGCACTCTGGCCCAAGTAGCCTGCTATATTCTTGCCTGATTTGTGCTATCTCTTTAAATAAAACCCTTGCTGCTTTTCCATTTATGTGCAGTTTTTTAATTCTTTGAGCAAAAACTACTCAAGACAACAATTACTACTACTACTACTACTACTACTACTACTACTACTACTACTACTAAAGATACTGTTAACACCCACACCCAGTGGTGTCTAAAGACAGTAACAACCAAAGCTCTTGCCCTTTGATTTATAAAAATGTAAACAACCTCATCTTATATCCCCTCTTCTCCTGGAATCCACATGTATTGAACAGTTTTATGTCAACTTGACACAAGCTAAAGTCTGTTGTCAGGGTTTCTATCCTGCCCAGTTCCTGCAGTCCCAAAGAAATCACACAGAGGTCTATATTAACTCTAAACTGATTGGCCAATTAGCTCAGGCTTCTTATTAACTCTTTATAATTTATATTATCCCATTATTCTTGTCTATGTTAGCAACGTGGCTCAGTACATTATTCAGCGAGGCAGTCACATCCTGCTTCTTCTGTGGCTGGGCCAGGACTGCTGAGAGATGGGCTTCCTTCTTTCCAGAATTCTCCTGTTCTCCTTGACCCACCTCTACTTCCTGTCTGATTGTCCCGCCTTTACTTCCTGCCTGTCTACTGATCAATCAGCATTTATTTAAAATATAATTGACAGAATACAGGCAATTGTCCCACACCAAAAGTCATCTGAGAAGAGAAAACCTCAGTTGAGAAAATGCCTCCGTAAGATTGGGCTGCAGGCAAGCTTGTAGGACATTTTCTTAATTAGTAATTGTTATGGGGGGCCCAGCCCATTGTGGGTGGTGCCACGCTTGGGCTGGTGGTCCTGGGGTCTATAAGAGAGCAGTCTGAGAAAGCCATGGGGAGCAAGCCAGTAAGCAGCACCCCTCCTTGGGCTCTGCATCAGCTCCTGATTCCAGGTTCCTACCCTGTTTGAGTTTGACTTCATTTGATAACCAATAGTGGTATGGAAGTATAAACCAAATAAACCCTTTCCTCCCCCAGTTGTTTTGGCTATGGTGCTTCATCACAGCAATAGTAATCCTAAGATAACACTTAACCTGTCCATCTTGTTGAGAGTACATAGCTAGAATCCACCACACTTGCTCAGTAACTTGATATCCCACTCTTAGTGTTAATCCCCTTCTCTATTCCCGAGAAGGCCATTGGAAGCTTGTTGAGATCTAACTAAATAGTGGTGCTGTTTCTCTCATCCTTTTATGAAAAGCTATGAACAATTACCCTATGAACAATTCAGAGAAGGGAGGTGTGTCTCTGAACCTCTCCTGTAGGAAACACTGCATCTGGCTTCCAAGGCTGTTTTCTGTTTAAAGATGGCCTTTATTAAAAATAAAAAATAAAAAAAGCTTGAGCTATATATATCATGAGGTAGTCACAGAAACTGCTCCCAGTTAAGGTGCTTTGACTGCGTTTTCACAAAGTCTTGGAACTGTGAATTAACTCACTTGATTTATGGTAAATAGCTTAACTGATAAATATCCATAGACTTTATAGTCATGGCCAACAAGACTTCTTTCTGTTTGGAGGAAAAGAAAGAAAGATGATGGATGGATGGATGGATGGATGGATGATAGGGGTGTGTGTGTGTGTCTGTGTGTCTGTGTGTGTGTGTGTGTGTGTCTGTGTGTGTATCTGTGTCTGTTTTGTTGGAGATCAAACCCAGCACCACGCACACAATAAACAAGCACTCTACCACTGAACTACACTCAAGCTCTCTCTTGTGTTTCTTATTTTGAAGCAGGATCTCACTCTGCTGCCCAGTTTGGCTTTGAACTTGCTCTGTGGCCCAAACTGACCTTGAACTTGGACTCTTCCTGTTCTGTCTCCAGAGTAACTGGGTTGACAGGCTTGAGCCATTTATCCTGGTTTAGTTTTTATCTCTAAGAATCCCTGTAACCACTAAGTCTCTAATATATTCCATTACTACCAAAGCTGTTGTGGGTTGAAAGCCCCACTCCTGAGCCTTCCCCTGTACGAAGTAAGCATGGGCAGGCGACAGCTGAACTGTGCTCGTGGCTGCTGTCTTGATGCAAGGTGTCCTGATTCCTTGATTTCAGAACCAGTGCTTGGGTGCCTCCATAATTCTCGCACTTATAGCACAATACTTTTAGAGAGAGCTATGTCTCTTGCTTACAAACTGCATGAAAGCGGACTGCGGGAGAAAGGAAAACAGGAACTGGGATGACTTCATAATCACAGGTCCATGACCAAGCAGTTGTAGGAAAAAGGAGGCTGAAGTTTTGAAAATACGTTCTTCACAAATGCCAAGCGCACATGTCCTTGTAAAGCCTCTCTGTACCCAGCAGGCTCAGCATTAGTTATCTCCAGGCATCCTGCATGTGGCATTGGCTTCCTACCGCTACCTTGGCACATGATCCAAGGCAGGTCACACAGCCAAAACATCCACTTACTTGGACAAATAACTCTGCCCACAGCGCAGCAGTGCTTAGATTTCAATAGCTCTAAATATGTACCGGTCACATCACTCTTTGTAGTTTGAAGAATACCATGCTAACTTTCTTTGTTACCCATCAAAGAATTCTACATTCAAAATACTGACAATATAAAGGAAGAGTGATAAAAATACAAATTTAGAACAACATGGTAGGAAACAGAAAGGATGCTTGCTGCTTATACTGTCTAGGGTCTTGTAATTTTAGAATAAAAGCTACGGTTCTTATTCTTACTTATAAAGATAACAGCAGTTAATTAGAAAAGAGTGGGTCCTAAATACATGATACAGGCAATCTTGGATAATAATAATAATAATAATAATAATAATAATAATAATAAAAAGAAGCTACTACAAAGACCCAACTAATTATTTACAAAGATTTAAAAAGTAGCTTTGTTTGGGGGAATTCTGATCATTTAACACAATTTCAATTAAAGTAGAACATTCAATTCTGAAAGAAACACAAGAGTGAATCAGCTTTTATTGTGTGTGTGATCATTTATTCTATGTTCTCATCATATTCATGGCTCTAGTATGTGAACAGACAGCACCATGGAGGCCCAAAAATGTGAGCCTGTTCCTCCTTGTCTGAAAGTCGGAGTTTGAGCTTGCTCCAAGTTGTTGGCAACACCAAGTGGTTACTTGGTGTGTTGGACATTAAGGTGGCACATAGTGGTAGATCCACTCCACCCTGACCAAAGGTCAGAGAATTCAAGCATGCTTCTACTCCTTCTTTTTTTTTTATTTATTAAATTTATTTATTTATTAAGGATTTCTGCCTCATCCCCGCAACCGCTTCCCATTTCCCTCCCCCTCCCCCGAACAAGTCCCCCTCCCTCATCTGCTCAAAGAGCAATCAGGGTTCCCTGACCTGTGGGAAGCCCAAGGACTGCCCACCTCTATCCAGGTCTCGTAAGGTGAGCATCCAAACTGCCTAGGCTCCCACAAAGCCAGTACGTGCAGTAGGATCAAAAACCCACTGCGATTGTTCTTGAATTCTCAGTATTCCTCATTGTCCGCTATGTTCAGCTAGTCCGGATTTATCCCATGCTTTTTCAGACCTAGGCCAGCTGGCCTTGGTGAGTTCCCGATAGAACATCCCCATTGTCTTAGTGTGTGGGTGCACCCCTCGTGGTCCTGAGTTCCTTGTTCGTGCTCCGTCTCCTCCTGCTCCTGATTTGGACCTTGAGATTTCTGTCCGGTGCTCCCATGTGGGTCTCTGTCTCTGTCTCCTTTCATCGCCTGATGAAGGTTAATATTCATGAGGATGCCTATGTGTTTGTCTTTGGATTCACCTTCTTATTTAGCTTCTCTACTACTCCTTCTTTTGAAATAGGAAGTTTGACCTAGGGAGGGATTGCCTTTAGGATGGTCTAGGGTGGGTTTACTGCTTAAACAACATAATGTTTTTCTCAAGAAATAATGACTCAGTGTTGTAATAATTAGGGCAGCGGTGGCTGCGTTCTCAGCACCCCCGGCCGCCTGCCCGGCTAGCTTATGCCCAAAATAATTACACAGACACTGTATTCTTTTAAGCACTGCTTGGCCCTTTAGCTCTAGCACTTACAGGCTAATTCTCACATCCCGATCAACCCATCTCTAATAATCTGTGAGAACCGGTCTTACCGGGAAGATTCTAGCCTAGTCCATCCTGGGTCGGAGCTTCATGCCGGGAGCGGGGCATGGCGTCTCTCTCTGAGGCATCTGCTCCCGAGAGAGCTGTGGAGTCTCTGAGCTCACTTCCTCTTCCTCCCAGCATTTTGTTCTGTTTACTCCTCCCACCTATCCTCTAACCAATAAAATGGGCCAGGGCAGTGCCTTTATTAGCCAATGACCTTCCTCCATCATTTCCCCTTTTTCGGTTTAAACAAAAAAAAGGCTTTAACATAGCAAAATTACATATAACAAAACAGTTATCAAGTAAAAGTTACAATAATCTTTATCATAACTAAGGAAAACTATAACTATAACTAACTATTCTTAACTCCATCAAAGACTCCAGAAAGATATATTACCTAAGTAAACAAGAACTAAGAAACTTCAAACTCTAGAAATGACAAAGACATCTCGCTGCCTGGACAGTCACCCAAAGTTCTTTTGTACCGTTGGGGCATCCATCTTCAGCCTTCAGGCCCATGGTATCCAGCAGACATTTCCATAAAGCAGGAAAATTCAAAGTCAGTTCAGTCACTATCTGTTGTGTCCTGCAGAATGTCTCGCAGACTCTTTCAAAATGAATCAGGAACCCCGAAAGATCATCTCACCTTAGGCAAGTTCAGTAGTCCTCTCTCTGTGGGTTCTCTGTGTCCAGTTTATGCAATAGTCCAGGCAAGAGCAGTTTCTTGCCCAAATGGCTATCAAACTCCATAACGAGCCTCTTCGATGCCCATCTTCCTCTTGAAGTAGATTGGTGCTGCCAGGAGCAGAGTGTCTCATTGTCATGAAAAGTCCTCAGTTATTAAAACATTAAATGTCCTATTCTGTAATCTTTGAAAGACATGAAGAATGTCTATCTAAAATATATCTCTATATATCTAGAAAATCTAACTAACATGACTACAAGCTTCACTATTATCAATGATTATCCATTAACAACCTATATTTCTTAATTATACATTACATATTTAAATGAACTACACAATCACAATACCTTAATCAAAATCAGAAACACTTATACATATTACAAAATTGACCTTAAATCTCTATCAATAAAGCAAAATCTATACTAATGCAAATTATTCATATCTATATCATATCCCCCTTTAAATGTAAAAGAACATTTATAAAACATATTTGGGAATATGGGCGCAGTTATTTCTCTCCAAACTGCTTCCTGCTGAATGGGGGCGTCGTTAATTAGGTCTTTCACGGTATAACCTGTGTGCTAGCTTCATCTCAGTTGGCAGTTGAGCGAAGCAATTTTCTGAAGATGTTCACTGCAACCCTTCAGGAGGGCGTGGTCCATCATACCAAATCGGAATAGAAGAAATGAACAGGGTCTCATCCTCTGTGAAAACAAAATAAGAAACTCCTTTCCAAAGCATCATGTCCTTAGATCCAAATTTCAAATTCAAGGCATCAAAATATCTATGTTGGATTAGCTCAGCAGCATTTATAAATAAATATCTTTTAGCATCTGTTGCTCCTTCCTCAGCATTTAAACAATTCAAAGAGAGCATAATAGCATACAGTATCAAAAGTCTCTGTGTATTTTCCATCTTTGTGCAGCTTTGTTTTAACCTCTATTTAGTTTATTTTTACTTTTAACTCTTTGTTTTTTGAGACAGGTTCTCTGTATCTTTGACCTGAAGTAACTCTGTAAACCAGGCTGTCTTTGAACTCTCAGAGATCCGCCTGTCTCTGCCTCCCAGGCATTCGGGATTAAAGGTGTACACTACTACACCTTGAACGAACTCACAGAGATCTGTTTGCCTCTGCCTTCTAGGTACTGGGATTAAAGGCGTGTGCTACCACACATAACAACTCTCTTCCTTTTTTTGTTTTTTACTTCAAGAACTTCAACTTTTAGTCTGCATATATTTTTAACACACTGTAAACCATTCAGAAATTTTCTCTGTCTTTGAATCTCTCTTTACTGTATATCTCTCTTTTTCTGACCACACGAGTCTTTAATTTACCAAGCAATATCAGTAGGATTAAAGGCGTGGCTTTGCAGGCTGGATCCAGTCCATTCCTTAGCTTTCCAGCCTCGTGGCGGATATACAGGCTGTAGCCATGTTTACTGCAACAACTGTGTATGGCATTTCAAGGTCCCTGCCAGCAAGTGAGCTACAACAGACAACACTCAAGTCCTCTCTCGGTAGCCGGCCCTCCTGCCTCAAACAGTCAGAGTTTGCCCTGGCAGGATGGCCCAGAAAGCCGGCATTTTTAAACGGCGCAGCTTTTTTCCTGCTATGGCTGAAAACCGAAAAGCATGCGTTCAGCTTTTCATCAACACAGTTTAAGTGTTTCGTGGCAGGATCTCTTGATGAGCTGCAGGGTTTTGCAGCTAAAGCTGAGTCAGGAAGCCTCTCTCAGATGAGGCGCTTGCTTGCCTCTAGCAAGCAGAGTAGATCCGAGAAATTGTCACTATCAAGAAAACATGCTTTACTCTTTCCCAAGCTTTTTCAGGCTTTCTGTGGATTCAGTTGTCCTTGTGGGCGCCATATGTAATAATTAGGGCAGCGGTGGCTGCGTTCTCAGCACCCCCGGCCGCCTGCCCGGCTAGCTTATGCCCAAAATAATTACACAGACACTGTATTCTTTTAAGCACTGCTTGGCCCTTTAGCTCTAGCACTTACAGGCTAATTCTCACATCCCGATCAACCCATCTCTAATAATCTGTGAGAACCGGTCTTACCGGGAAGATTCTAGCCTAGTCCATCCTGGGTCGGAGCTTCATGCCGGGAGCGGGGCATGGCGTCTCTCTCTGAGGCATCTGCTCCCGAGAGAGCTGTGGAGTCTCTGAGCTCACTTCCTCTTCCTCCCAGCATTTTGTTCTGTTTACTCCTCCCACCTATCCTCTAACCAATAAAATGGGCCAGGGCAGTGCCTTTATTAGCCAATGACCTTCCTCCATCACAGTGTCTCAAGTATTGGGGCAAGTAGCTGTTCTAGTTGTCCTTCGTATCATGTTAAAGTGGTCTTTTGCCTTCTTTCCCCCTTCGAATTGGGGTATAAAAGTGTATAGAAAAATAAGCAGACTCAGAACTCAGAACTTGGAATTCAGCATGCAGGATCCTCTGAGTTGCCCTCCTGACCATCCTATGTCTCTGTGACTCTTTCTTATCTCTGTTCCTCCTACCTAACATTTCTAACCTTTACACCCCTACCCTAGAGTGTATGAACTCACCGTGGCTAGGACTGAGGCAAAAGTCACCCCCAAAAGATGTCTCCCAACATATGGCAGCCTAGCATGGCACAGCACTGAGCCAGCAGTAAGCCTAGGGTCTTCAAACCAGTTTTCATCTCGGCCATAAATCTGCTCAAGAGTGACAAGGCAACTGGTGTATGGTTTTTCTTCTTCAACCCAGATAAAGCACCAACAACCAACCAACCAACCAAAGAAACACTCTACACAAGTCCAGCTTGATGACCTGAGAGCGTACTGGGATTCCTCACAAGAGTAGAAGTCATCCACAACAGCCACATCCCTAAAAAGCCCACCCCAGCATGGGTGACTTGTCACTAGCTACTGCTTACTGATTTTATAACATTGACTGGGGAGATCTGGGGGGCAAGGTGGCTTGTGACCTTGTGAACTCTGCAGTATATCTGAGTCTTAAAAGCTTCCTGAGTCTTAAGAGTTCTCTCCTGCAGAAAATAGTTACACAACAGCAATGTAGATGGTATTAAGCCTACAAAACACATACCTTAAAACAAAACGTGTGATCCTTAAAGTCAGCCGGTGCCCAAAACACCATGAACAGTGCAAAGGGCATCTTTATAAACACAAACTATTCAATTAATAAATTAGCCGTAGCCAGCATCTGTTGCTCCATGTATCTGAATAGACAGCCCTTTATCCCGATCTGCCTGTGAGACTCACAGCAAAGGGAGTACAGTGCTGTTCTGAGAAATGGTTTGTTATGAGCTGCCCTAAGCATTTGATGGGCCAGCTCCTTTCATTGCAAGTGAAGGGGACCTCCACATAGCAGGGGTTTCCCTCCCAAACCCCGGATTAGGCACAAATCACACCCAAACACCTGTATTCAAGAGAGATTCTTTATTAGGCAGGAAAAAAAAAGTTAAAATGGCAGCAAATGACTTTGTAGTTGTAATTTTTTTTAATTATTTTTATTGAGTTCTACATTTTTGTCTGATTCCCTCCCTGCCTTTCCCCTTCCCTTAAACCCTCTCCCAAGGTCCCAATGCTCCCAATTTACTCAGTACATCTTGTTTTCTTCTACTTCCCATGTAGATTAGATCTATGTAAGTCTCTCTCAGAGTCCTCATTGTTGTCTAGGTTCTCTGGGATTATGTTTTGTAGGCTGGTTTTTGCTTTATGTTTAAAAACCACTTATGAGTGAGTACATGTGATAATTATCTTTCTGTATTTGGGTTGCCTCACTCAAAATGATGTTTTCTAGCTCCATTCATTTGCCTGCAAATGTAAAGATGATTCAAAAGATTCCATCTTATACCTGTAAGAATGGTCAAGATCAAAAAACACTGATGACAACTTATTCTGGAGAGGTTGTGGGGTAAAGGGAACACTCCTGCATTGCTGGTGGGAGTGCAAGCAAGTATAGCCCCTTTGGATACCAGTGTGGTGATTTCTCAAAAAATTAGAAAACAACTTTCCTCAAGACCCAGCAATACCACTTTTGGGGATATATCCAAAGCTTCTGGATAGAGGAGAGAGACAGTCATGGCACATAGGTAAATGGCGGTTTATAAAGGCAAAGGTGGAAACCACATGTTAGGATGAGGTGTTTAATTTTAACTGGGCAAGTTAATAGGGGAATCAATGAGGCCTTCTGATTGCTGGACTTTGGTAGCCAGCTTCAGGAGGAAGAAATGCTCAAATAAGGAAATTGACCTTGGTGGCTAGCTTTAGGAATGTAGTTTAATGGGCTTTTAGCAAGACAGAGGGATGTGGGAGAAGAGCAAGGCCGACCAGAGCTGTACGCTCTGGTACACTATGTCCCTTCAGCAAGTGTGATGCACTCGTTTGGGTTGGGAAGCCATGAAGGTTCCTCATTTCTGCCCTCTGACATTTTGCATATTTTAAGGATTATTTGTTTGCTTGTAGACAGGGTCACCTGGAACTCACTATGTAACCAAGGATGGGTCTCCTGCCTTAGCCACCCAAATGGTGCAATGACAGGCATGTGTCACCAAGGTGATTGCTAAGCCTTGATAAACATTGTCACCAATGGTCAAGCTGTTTGATGAGAAGGAACCTGCTGGTCTCTTGATGGACCGTGTTCTTCCCATCCTTGAAGCTGCTCCCAACCCAAAAAAATAATAAGATGTCAAACCTAGAGGTCACTCTACCCCCATCTAAGATCAGAGACTTCACGGTCCTCTTGTGCAGCAACTTGGAAGATCTTGGGTACCTTTGGGGTACAGCCCAAACCTGCACCAAAGCGACAGGCACCAAGAGATCAACTGTCTTCTGAAAGGCAACTTACACACTTCTCAGAATTTGTTTTCCCTTCCCCTCTGATCAGTTAGTCTGAAGGCCTCTGTAAACATACATCAAGAAAGTAAGGATGAGAAAATGGCTCCATCTGGCATCTTCCATATAAAGAAGAGGCTGGGGTTCTCCTGGTTGTTACGGGGACACTGTTCCAGCCCCATATCAGGGTGACAGCTTAGAAAGGCCTATAGCAGAAATGGACTATGAGCGGGACCAGGCTGTGGTTCATGTCCCCCTGTGTTAAAGGTGGGAAAATAAAGTGCATTGTGTTGGCCACGCTCTGACGGAGACCTCAGTGCAGATCCAAGGGGCTCGGGGAGAAGTCTTCACCATTGGTAGTAATCAAATGGTAGAGGTGGTGGCCTAGGCTCATGGGACTCAGAGAATTCAAATGCCAGAATGGTCCATTTGTCATCCAGAATCTGTCAAGTCCACCCATACGTGAGCTTGGGAGGATCAAAACGGCGCTGTGATTTATAACGGGAGCAACAGGCTCAAGATCCTGCTCACATCAGCAGAGGCAGCAGGCTTGCTTTGTGCTGGTTTATAGAGCTGAACGTTAAATAATCAGGAATTTTGAAATCCAGTGGTTAAACACAACTAATACCAAAAATTAAATTATATCAACTTATAGTTAAGCATATGCATTAAAAACAAGGGTAAGAAAGTCTTAAATTTAATGTCATAGTTCGATTGAACATTTCACTGCTGCCTGTGCATTCTTTCATGTCTAGGTGACAAAAGGAAGCATTTCAAAAACCTTCCACCATTGCAGAATTTCTGTGAACCCCCGAAAGCTATTATAAGACTACATAATTCAGAAGATGTGCTCGGGAATACAGGCTGCTCAGTGCCAAGTTCACAGGCCCAGTCTGCCTTGGGAAGGTAGTGCTTTATCAGGGAGGAGTTGACAGCTATTCCAGCTCTCTGTCTGCTTTTGAGGAAGGCAGTTCCTCAGCAGCATCGCCATGCAGAGGCTCACAGCATGCCCGATTACACGCAACACAGAATGCATCCCTGGCCCTCTACAAAGCCCGGTAGGTGTTGGGTAGACTGTGGCCATGTGGAATGCTGGTATCATGGCACACCGTGCAGAAGCATCCAGTTCAATAAACACCGTGTGCACCCAATGGCCTCGGAGGTTTGAAAAGCTCTCCTTTAGAGACCTCAGTGTACTACAGCCCAGCGGGAGGAGTACAACCACCCAGGAAGACAATGAGTGGAAACATGAATCGCCCCACTTCAGTCATCCTTCACGCCCCGTGGAGAATTTGCTAACTCCTGTCCCCCAAACCATGAGTCCTATACGCTTAAAGGTCTCCATCTACAGACAAGGGACAAAGCAGAGGATTCACTGGCCAGTAAACACTGCCGTAGTTTAGGAACTGTCAGTTGGGAAATGGAGTCAGCCTCCTAACCAAGTCCATTGGTCATGAGCAGGATGAAGACAGTTTCTCCTATGCAATGAGGCAAGTGGAACACGTGTGAACCCAGTGACTCACTGGACTTCCACATGCTTATCTTTGCCCAGTGTGACCACGAGTGGACATGCACAAAATCCCTGACCCGGAAGAATATGGTGACGAAAAGCTGATGGGTTTTGTGTACTACATACCATCTACATTGCTGTGTCTGTTTTCTCCTAATTGGAGCATCCCCTGCTGGAGGGATGAGAAGGCTACAAGATTCAGTGAGGTTTTGAGTCATACTGCCAAGCAAGCCACCCAAGCCTACAGAGCTGACAATTAAGAAGAAATAACAGAAAACTAATGACCTTGAGTTAGGTCAAAGCACTGCAAAGAGCCACAGTATGGGGATCCTTGTCCATCCTCCCAGCATCCACTCAGCTTCCTCCCAGGAAGCCTGTGGAGACTGTGGCATTGGCCCTACATAAAGTAATGCAAGGCTGCACTAGGGAAACCACTGTGTCACCTTTGTCATTTCTCTCACCCAGATCTCCCTAGGTTACCATGGGGAACCTGAGCAGTGGCACCTTCAGGGTCTCTACAGAATTGCTCAGGTTACCTTCCTCACAATGGGAATCTGGGGTCTAGCTGCTCCTCTAGCTCAGGACTGTTTTCAACTGGGGTTCTTTGTCCTGGAGTTCTTTACTGAATTGGCCACGATCTTTTCAGCTCTAGTGTGTCTGAGCCTCCTCTGTAGCCACACACCCCTCCTCCTTTCATGGGTAGCAGGTATGATGGTTCCTGCTTTTTCTGTACTTTCTTTCATATACCTTTTCTTCCCACATGAATCTTCTGCTCCAAATTCCATCTTAGCATCTACTTCCTAGAAATCCAAAAATGACTCTTAGAATCAACTGGCTCATAACAAAGACAGCATAGGAGGGGAACGACCACATTTTAGGTAGATGGTCAGTGATACATGGACCCCCAGTTCCACTCTACACATAGAAATCAGTTCCGCATGGATTTTAGATCTAAGAATAGGGTTTTTTTAGAAGTTATTTTAAATAGGGACAAGAAGAAATGAAAAGTCTGACACATGGATTTCACTTTATCAAAAGTAGCTGCTCATGAAAAGACACCGTTGGGGGAAAGGAAAACAACGTCCAAGTTCCTTTTCTGCTGCCGTGGTAAAATGCCATGACAAAAAGTGACTTCAGGGAGAAAGGACTTATTTTACCTCACAGTTCCAGGTGACAGCCCATCATTGCGGGAAAGTCACCATGTCAGGGACAGCCAAGAGCAGAGAGAGCATGGATGCATGGGTTCTCTACTCTTACACAGTGCAGGGACCGCTAGAACCCGCCTAGGGAATACTGCCGCCCACAGTAGGCAAGGTCTTCCCACATTAGTTAACTTATTAAGAAAATGCCCCACAGATGTGTTCACAGACCAGGTCAGTGGAGACAATCCCTCACTGAGACACTCTTCCCAAGGGATTCCAGGTTGTGTCAAGTTGACAATTAAAGCTAACCATCTCAGATCCTAGATAAAGCAAGACATATGAAATTTATGTCTCCTCAGAGACAGAGTCCCACATTGGAACACCGGACTACAACCCCAAGGTCCAAATCAGGAGTAGAAGGAGAGAGAGCACGAGCAAGGAACTCAGGACCGCGAGGGGTGCACCCACACACTGAGACAATGGGGATGTTCTTTCGGGAACTCACCAAGGCCAGCTGGACTGGGTCTGAAAAAGCATGGGATAAAATTGGACTCACTGAACATAGCAGACAATTAGGACTGCTGAGAAGTCAAGAACAATGACACTGGGTTTTGATCTTACTGCACATACTGGCTTTGTGGGAGCCTAGGCTGTTTGGATGTTCACCTTACTAGACCTGGAAGGAGGTGGGAGGTCCTTGGACTCCCCACAGGGCAGGGAACTGGGTCTGTTCTTCAGGCTGATGAGAGAGGGGGAGTTGATTGGGGGAGGGGGAGGGATATGGGAGGTGGTGGCAGGGAAGAGACAGAAATCTTTAATAAATAAGTAATAATAATAATAATAAAAGAAATTTATGTCTCCTACAGAGATCCTATGTGTAGAAGGAGGAGGGCTGCGTTCCTGCCACACAGCTCCCAGCCACTGGCTAGCTTATGCCCCTAAATAACAACACACAGACTGTATTCATTTAAACACTGCTTGGCCCATTAGCTCTAGCCTCTTACTGGCTAACTCTCACATCTTGATTAACCCATTTCTAATGAGTGTAGCACCACGAGGTGGTGGCTTACCAGGAAGATTCTAGTATATATCCATCTTGGGCTGGAGCTTCATCGCATCTGCCCTGGAGAGGGGTGGCATGGTGGCATGGTGTCTGAGTTCACTTCCCTTCCTCCCAGCATTCTGTTCTGTCTACTCCACCCACCTAAGGGCTGGCCTATCAAATGGGCCAAGGCAGTTTTTTTTAATTTATTTATTTATTAAGGATTTCTGCCTCCTCCCCTCCACGGCCTCCCATTTCCCTCCTCCTCCCCCAATCAAGTCCCTCTCCCTCATCAGCTCGAAGAGCAATCAGGGTTCCCTGACCTGTGGGAAGTCCAAGGACCACCCACCCAAGGCAGTTTTTTTATTAACCAATGAAATCAACAGATTGACATATGACCTTCCCACATCATTTTCCCTTTTTCTGTTTAAACAAAAAAAAAGGAGGCTTTAACTTTAACAAATATAAAACTACTTTGAACTAAGTTGGAGGAAGGCAACTCAGTTTCAGAGTGAATTCGGTTCTGAGAGCTACTTTGACAAAGTCCCACGCACCTGGTGCTGTGTATCAGACTTCCTTCTTCTCTCACATGGCTGGAGACAAGTCTGAAAAATGTGCCAAAAACTAGCATTATGCATTGACACCACATTGATCCTTCCAGGGACTGCATAGAGCCAGTTCTGGCATCTCTCCACTTTGGGAGACTGATGGTATCTCTTTAAAATAAAAAGATTTGCTTATTAAGTATACAATATTCTGCCTGCATGTTTGCCTGCAGGCCAGAAGTGGACATCAGATATCATTATAGATGGTTGTGAACAACCATGTGGTTGCTGGGAATTGAACTCAGGTCCTCTGGAAGAGCAGACAGTGCTCTTATATACTAAGCCATATCTCCAGCACTGATGGGATCTCTTGATATCCCTGAGCCTCCATCTCTGGCCATAGCACCTTCTCTTCTCTCCTTGTGGGGTTCCCCATCTTCCCCTCTCTTAAACAAACACACGTGAGGCTGCTGAGGTGGCTTAGTCAGTAAAGTACTTGCCTTGCAAGCATGAGGACCTGAGTTCAATCCCTACATAAAAATTTCCTAAAAATATATATTCAAGTTATATTACACAGAGCACATTATATTTAGGAAGGTATGTGCATACATAGATGCATATAACACCAATTAATGAGAAAAGAGGCCACGAGTTTTAAAGAGAGCTAGGAGGGGTCTATGGTGCATGTACCCACATACACACTTGCAGACATGCACACACACGCACACACAGAGAAAATAGATGAAGAAATATATAGATAAATAAATGAATGTTAAAAAATGTTAAAGGTGAACAGAGCCCGAGGAATGGCATCCTAGGTTATCCCCTGACCTCTGCATCCTGGTGCACAAGCGTGCACATGCACCCCACACATGTGCACCCGTATACACTCAAATATGCACACACATACAAACAACAGTTGACTGCATTCAGAGCTCAACAGGATAACCCAGAACCAGATAATCCTAATGCTAATTCTTCAGCTCATCACCACCTTATCACTCCTTTTCCAAGACTCCCAGGTGTCTTCGGGGCTGTGATTCAGCCCACGAGAAAGGAAAGGATTTGAGTTCCACTTCACACAGAGGGTGTTCAGATGGCAGTCTGTCTGTTACGCTCTTAAACCCCCTCCAGTGCTAAACTCTGTTGTTCTATAAAAACAAGAGTTGGTAGCGTCACACTCTGTAACCACCACAAGACAGTCTTGATTGCTATATTCTTTGGGTACAATTCAGAAAGTTTTGGCAGTGAAGCTTACTGTTAAAAGTGAGATGAAGAAAAGAAAAAAAAAGAATGAACTAAAAGCAGACGCTGAATGAGAAATGGAGTCAGGGGAGTAAGAAACGGCAAGCACAGGACATACCTTCAAGATTTTATGACAAGCCAAGCTCTACAAACTTCCTAAGATGCTACTGTGAATGGGTTCATTTCCCTATTAGAGGTCTGATCATTACTTAATGTGATAGAATCCTGAATAAGACCAAAACCTACCAACCACCACCAAGTGGTGTAACCATGAACATCCCCCTGGTCCTAAGTATGCCTCTTGGGAGGAACCCTTAGTTTATAAGAAGCAAAACATGTGTTATGTAAGATTAGTTTAATACAATACAGGACCCCAGAAAAATCTCCCTTTCTCTCCCTCCCCCCGCCTCTCTCCATTCCTCTCCCTCTTTCTCTGAATCCCTTTCTCTCTCTCTCTCTCCCTCTTTATTTTCTTCTCCCAGATTTCCCATATCTTTCTCCGCTCCTTCCAGCTTCCTCTCCTCTCTCTTCCTCTTCCCCTGCCCTTCCTCCTCTCTCTTCCTCATCTTCTCATCAAGATCACATCACTGAAAGAATCTGATGCTTAAGATGGTTCCTCCCCTGCCACAAGCTCTCACACTTACAATCTTAGCACTCTGGAAGCTGAAGTTGGAAGACTGCCACAAGATCAAGACTATCTTAGGTTACATCGTGAGTTCTACAGCGTGAGGCACCACCTCAAAAAAAAAAAAAAAAAAAAAAGGAAAAGAAAAGAGATGGCCGTCTCCCGGGAAATGGGAAGGTGTTTCTAATGAGGACTGTGATTATTTAGTAGACAATTCATGGATTCTCTTTCAGGGCTCAATAAATGGGAACAGGAAACATCCAGATATACCCCAGAGTCCACTTATAAGCATGCTATCCATCTTACTCCTGCTCCAGAGATCTCACTGCCTCCACAGAGTAGGTCAGGCCTGAGAGCTAATAAATCATGGTGAGAAAATGTGCCTGGTAAGATGGGTATTAAATAGAATACAGCTCATTTAGGTTGCTTTAATCTCTCCCATTAGATAGTGGGTAATAACTGAGGAGACTTTAGCACATAAATTCTCTGATCTGTAACGTGAGGCATGCATGTGACCTCAGTGGTGGCAGGTACTTGGAATGAGGCTTGCTGCTGAACACTGAAACTCTTCACAGAGGACTCCCACATCCTCGAGTTGAAACATAGAGGGGAAAGGTCTGTGGTTTAGAACAAAGAGACACTGCAGACCTCGGAGCTGGGGAATCTAGGCTCTTGTTCTGGTCCTACCTGCCCCAAATGTACGCCAACCTTTCTTTATCTGTAAATGACAGGCTGGCCGGAGAGGTGTGCAGAACTCTGCCTCCTCTGAGAATTAAAATTACTCTGTTCTCTTCTTATTAAACAAGGTCTTGGTATGCAACCCAAACTGGACTCCAGCTTGTGACGCTTTCAGCCCAGTCTCCCTGGTGCGGGGATTATAGGACTGCACCACCACACCCAGATGGATGATTCCAAGGGTGACCAAGAAAAATGCAATAGTAACACACAGCTGCGTCCTTACCCTGTACCAGTCATTGAGCCAAAATATTTACCAGCACGGAAGGCTGTAAACAGCAGAAGGAGCCTCAGGCTCCTAGAAGGAAGAGCAGGAATGAAAGCACAAAATGAAATCGAGAATGAAAGCAGAAAGGTCTTCTGGGATTACTCCTCTAGAGTCCCAAATGTCTGGGATTTCAAAGGAATCAGAGATGCAGCAGCCCAACTCTGATGTCGCTGATCTCCTCCGCAGATTCTTCCCAGCAACAGAAAGAACATGTTTCTCTCAGGCTGGAGCTCTCTGGTGACAGGCATTCTTTGAAAACAAGCCAATTACGCAGTGTTGCTCTGATAAATCGTGCCATCCCTAGCATTTTATTGTTATATTTCATATATTCTTAAGGGTAAAAATTTTGCTCTCATTAAGTCAAAGGCCCAACTCTTAGTCTTAAAAAAAAAACAGAATATTGTGCCCACACCAAGTGAATGATAATTTTTTCTTAATTTTCAAAACAGTTCCAACACATAAAATCTATTTTCTCCATTCTTAATCCACTAATTCTAATAGAATTGTTTCCGTTGTTGCTGTTTCCCATCTGTCCTTCTGACCTGAAAGACAAACACTGCTAGGATCTAATAATTGACTGGACAGGTTTCATGTTTTCCAGTATGTGATATTTTGGTTTGCTGAGTTTCATTTTCATTCTATTTTGGCTGTGTCTAGTTTCACGATGTGATTAATGACTGAACTCGTCTTGGTCTCCCTGTACAATAGCAGATTTATTCACTTACTATAAATGCAAAACAGAGATGTGATTCTCAATGCAAATGTTGCCCTTAAAACACACAGATATTTATTACCAACTGCTTTTGTAATCAACTTCTTGGATTTTGCACACAGTATGGTAACTATTAACTTTTAAAAATAAAATATTGTCTCTGATAATTACCCAACTCATAACATTGCAAATTGGACTCCTTCTAGCTGAAGACAGCATCACAGAAGAACAGTCCTCTCACTGTGTACACCTTGGAATTATGCCTAATAAGGGCCATGTGCTTGACTGACAACTAGTTTCCCCTAGGGGATAATGTTAACTAGAATTCCAATAATAAATGGATTTATAAAATGACTCTCACAAATAAATTGACCTCATGTTTGACCTGAGTTGATCATCTAGATGACAGACCTAATAAAACACTAGACTTCTTCCCTCAGAATTCTCTTGGCAAGCCATTGGAGCATTGTTCTCTGAGTCAACAAAGATCACTGACTTTCCTGAGTGAGCAGTATTAAAAACCCACCTTACTGTCCAAAAACCACACCCCTCCACAGTGGTTCTGAGCCTGGCTCAGACTTAAATTAGCTGAGTAGCCCCTCTCTTCTGCCTACTCTGGATTCCAAACACACAGAGACATTTATCTCTTGATCTGTTAGCCAGCTTTCATCACTGTGACAAAATGCCAGAGTAAAGCATCTTAAAACAGAAAAGGTTTGATGTGGAACTCCCCTCTGTATGCTGTGAATACAATTGGTGAATTAATAAAGAAAACTGCCTAGGCCTGTTGATAGGGCAGAACTTAGGTAGGTGGGGAAAACTAAACTGAATGCTGGGAGAAAGGAGGCAGAGTCAGAGAGAAGCCATGGAGCCCCACCAGAGACAGATGCCAGAATCTTTAGCTAGTAAGCCACAGTCACGTGACAATACACAGAATAATAGAAATGGCTTAAATTAATACGTAAGAGGCAATAAGAAGCTAGAGCTAATGGGCCAAGCAGTGATTTAAATAATATAGTTTCTGTGTGATTATTTCAGTTCTGGGCAGCCAGGATGAACAAGCAGTCTCTCCTTACAACAAAGGTTTGCTTTGGCTCAGGTTCCTGGGGTTTCAGTCTACAGTCAGCTGTTTCCATTGCTATAGATGTGAGGCAAGGCAGAACATGGGAGAGAATCCATGATAAAGAGGAGTTGTTCTACTCCTGGCAACCAGGAAACAGAGACAGAGAGAGGAGGAAACAAAGAAAAGGTACACTTTCCTGCTGTCTACCAAAAGTGCCATCAGATTACAAATCCCTCAGTAAATTCATGGGTTGATAAGTCAAAGCCCTCATGACGCCGTCATTTCCTTAAAGCCCATCCTCTCACAGCTGAGCCAAGCCCTTGACATGTGCCCCTCGGGGACATTTCAAATCAAAACCATGACACTTGGGTGTGGTGCACTGTCTGTCTCTCCTTTTCTTCCCCACGGTGGGGTTGGCAGTGAGGCATAGAACACAACAACTCAGACATTAGAGAAGTCTCAGTCCTCAAACCAAAGAGGTACAAACGTTTCAGTGTGGTAGAACACACATCTGATAGCTTGTAGACACAAATGCTGTTTGAAATTCACTTACTTGTTCTTTTTTTCAATTTTCATTTAACTTTTTAGCTCAAGAAAGCTGATCAGTGGTTAACAGCACACCTCAAGCTGCAGCTAAGGTAGCTTGCTCTAGCTGGGAGGAGAAGCCTCTGAGATGACTAGAGCTGCCAATGCGTCTAGTGAGACAGTAGATGTGGTCTAGTTTTCATGGGAGCTATGCTTATCTTGAGTCAAAAACTTGCATTTTTTTTTTCAAGGCTGTGAATCTTCTAGGTCCTTAGTACCAGACCATGACTAGCCATTTCCTAGTAGATCCTATTTAGTCCCAGACTAGGGTATCTGGCCTCATTGACCAAGCATCTGATCAGAACTTCACTTAAATTCTAGCCTTAAAAGGTATATTGCTCTCTTGCTCTATTACTGTGACCGAATATCTGACAAGAAGAAATTTAAGGAAACTTGGCTTACAGTTTTAGGGGACACAGTCCCTCGTGGTGGAGAAGGTTTGGCAGTAGAAGCATGAGGCAGCTGGCCTTGCTGCACTTGCTGTAAAGAAGCTGAGAGATGAATGTTAGTGCTTAACTCTCTTTCTCCTTTTTATTTCTTCAGTCCAGGGCTCCAGGCCAGGGCATGATGTGGCCCATATTTGGGATGGGACCTCATTTCAATTAAATATTTCTGGAAACACCAGAAATATGCTCACAGGCATATCCAGAGATGGCTTTCCCTAGTGATTTATATATAACCAAGTTGACAGTGAAGATTGACTATTATAAGAGGCAGAAATCAATTGCTCCCGAATCACAGCAAGCAATGCTCACTGGATGCTTACCGTGGCGCACCTTGATTAAAGCTAGGACTTTCGGCAGGACCGCGGAACCTCCGAGCGTGGCCTCCAACCATGGCCTCTCTGCAAGCCAAGGATGCGTATCTGCAGGACTTGGCCAAGAAGATCTGCACACAGCCTGGCCCCGAGAGGCAGGGGAGCAAGTGGGCTGTCAGAACAAAACGCTTGGAAGCTGCCGGACCCCCCCAAAAAGAAAAGGAAGAAAACACAGAAGAAATCTCGGGACCAGGAACAGAAAGCTGCAGAGCACAAGACGAAGGCCCCAGGGAAGACGGCTCCCACCTCGTCTAGGGCTAAGAAGCTAATGGTGTCCAAACAAGAGAAGAACTCCAGCTCCCTGGAGTCTCCTAAAGATGGCCAAGCCACAGCACCTGACTCTGTCTTTGCACTGGATTTCCTGCTCCAGCGGCTGCATGAGAAGATGCAGCTGGCCCGGGGCCAGGGTAGCACCAAGGAGCTGTCAGCTGCCACCCTAGAGAAAAGACAGCAGAGGAAACAAGAGAGGGAACGGAAGAAGAGGAAGCGGAAGGAGCTTCGAGCAAAGGAGAAGGCTGCAAAGGCTGAGAACAAGGAGGAGCCGGCTGAGGCACCCCCAGATGTGGCCTGCAAGGAGCCGCAGGAGTCAGGGCTTATCTTTAATAAGGTGGAAGTGACTGAAGAGGAGCCAGCTAGCAAGCCCCAGCGGAAGAAGGAGAAGCGGCAGAAGGTGAAAGGGAACCTGACACCACTGACAGGCAGGAACTACAGGCAGCTGCTGGAGCATCTGCAGGCGCTGCATGGCCTGCTGGAGGAGCTGCGAGACCAGGATGCAGGCAAGGCCCAAGAACTGGAGGCCAAGATGAAGTGGACCAACTTGCTGTACAAGGCGGAAGGTGTGAAGATCCGTGACAATGAGCAACTGCTGAGGGAAGCCTTGAAGCGCAAGGAGAAGCGCAAGGCACAGCGGCAGCGCAGGTGGGAGAAGCGCTCAGAGCACGTGGTAGAGAAGATGCAGCAGCGTCAGGACAAGCGGCGCCAGAACCTGCGCAAGAAGGCCACGAAGGGTGAGCGGTGGCTGCAGAAGGCCCGCAAGAAGGGCCGGATACTGCCACAGGACCTGGAGCATGCAGGCCTCTCCTGCCACATTCCTGGTCAGACACCTAGGTGACAGACCGCGGGTCTCCTATGTGAGACTGATGCGTTCTTGCACCACACAGCCATAGTGAGGGCTCCGATCGTGTGCCAAGCCATCATCCTTAAGTAGAACAGTGTCCTCCAGTCCCTGGGAGGGATGAAGAGGATCTGTGCCCAAATCTTGTGAGGGTATGTGTCTGTCTGTCTGTCTGTCTCTGTGTGTGTGTTCATGTTTCTGAAGACTCCAGAAGCAAGGTAGTACAGTTGAGGTAAGCTGCCCACCTGACCTTCCTACCCACCTGTATTTCCGGTGACCATGAGAACAAAAGGCCTTGACTACTGCTTCTGTGTTCACAAGTCCCTGGCAATAGAAGAGAGCCCACAGGAGTTCTCAGGGGAATCTGATCCAGTTAGGTCTGTCTCTGGGCCAGAGCTTCAAAACCCAGAGTCTTTCTGAGATCTGCAGGGTGTGCCTTGGGTAACATGGCCTCCTGTGAGCCAGTTGCTGTCAGAGGCTTGGGAAGTAGTGGTGTGCTGGCTAGTTTATGTCAGGTTAACATAAGCTAGAGTTATCTGAGAAGAGGGAGCCTCACTGAGGAGACAACGTCACTGGACTGGCCTGCGGGGCAGTCTGTGGCCCACGTTCTTGACTGGTGAATGATGTGGCAGGGCCCAGTTCATTGTGGGCAGTGCCAGCTCGGGGCTCGTGGTCCTGGGTTAGATAAGAAAGCTGGCCATGGGGAGCAAACCAGCAAGCCATGTTCCTCTATGGCTCTTGCTTCTTGTTCTGCTTCAAGGTTCTTGCCCTGACTTCTCTTGGTGATGTACTGTTACCTGGAAATTAACATGAAATAAACCTTCCCCCCCCCCAAAAAAAAGCTAGGACTTTCGGGTTCACCTGCTGTCGGTGACGTACATGGAGAGAGTGGTGTGGGGAGTGGAGTGACGGTTGTATCTTACTCCGAGTTCTCACGCAGGTGTGATCCTCCCTGCTGAACCATCAACTCGTGCTACAGACTGAGTGTTCATGTTTCCCGTGATGGGGCTGACTCTCAGAGTCGTGCACACAGACTGGGCGGGACGAGGATCTGAAACAACACTCAGTGATTCCACATCCTAACTGTCCCACTCCACAGACACCTTGCAGCTCTCACCATTCTGTACTGGACATAAAACTCCCTTATGCTACTCTGGACTGTATGGCTGTGGGCAGTACCATCCCACACTACACAAGGGCACACGATAGTACAATGTCTTATTCCATGCTAACATGTGATATACCATCCAACAGCCCCATTACCACCTCCTGTGCTGCTTGGAGTCCTCCCTGAGGAACACTGCACATGGAATGTGCGTCTTTGCCAAGGTACCTTCTAGTTGGTTTAATAAAGAGCTGAATGGCCAATAGATAGGCAGGAAGAGGCTAGGCAGGACTTCTAGGGACAGAGAGGACTCTGGGAAAAAGAAGGGCAGAATCATCAGTCAAACACAGGGAGGAAACAGGAGGTGCAAGATGGAAGAGAGGTAATATCACATGGCAGAATGGAGATTAATATAAATGAGTTAATTTAAGTTATAAGAGCTAATTAAAAACAAGCCTAAGTGAGCTGGGTGGTAGTGGCACATACCTCTAATCCCAGCACTCGGGAGGCAGAGACAGGTGGATCTCTGTGAGTTCGATCGAGGCCAGCCTGGTCTTCAGAATGAGTTCCAGGACAGGCTCCAGAGCTGTAGAGAAACCTATCTTTAAAAACAAACAAAACCTAAGCAAAGACCAAGCTTTCATATAAATAATAATAATTCTCTGTGTCATCATTTGGGACCTAGCTGATGAAACAGAGAAAGACTCATTGCACATGTAATGAGATGATCAGAGCTCTGAACGGGCTCGCTGACCCCTGATTCAGCACAACTCCATGACCCTCAGCTCTGGCTGCTTCTGCAGGAGTCTGGAGAGTCTGTTACTTGAAAAAGATTAGTAGTTTGCTTGGGAAAAGTCGCAGCACTTAGCATGTAGGAGAAGGAAGGCCTACCCCAGAGACACATTAGACAGCTCGGACACTCAGAGTTCTCTCTGTGTTTCATGATTTTAGAAGACTATATCCACAATTTGTAAGTAAACTGCATAAATGTTTTATGGTATCAGAGGAAATTAATCTAAATTAAGAATACTTTAACAAAGTTATTTTTCAATAAGTCGGGTTTTTGTTTTTCTTTCAGTTAGTGTCCAAGTTCATATTTTTGCATGGCAAAATGATATCACAGATCTAATTTTGCATTCAGTTTGCATTATTCCTGTTGCTTTGAAAAGGGAATTTTCAAAGACAGTAAAAAGAATGTTTCATAGTTGCATCAAAGAACTTGGATTGTGGAGATACAACAGCCAGCGGTTCCTAAAGTTAGGGTGCTGTGCAAACCTAGCAATTTTAAACTACAAAGAAGACAATAGCCTCGCCTGATACAGTATTTCACTTAAGTCAACAGAATTAGTGCTATATTTATCTTGCGGATGAGGGAAGCCAACAGAGAACAGCAAAGGGTTCTCAGTTCTCACCATGAAACTTTCAGATTTTCCAGCGCTAAATGTCAGCCATTTATATGAAATTCTTAGTCACCCAGTAACCTGCTAATATTCATAAGACAGTCTGGGAGCTGGCCAAGGAAGGAGGCTGAGGATTAAACCTCCTGCCAAGCAGAAAAGGCGTTCCGGTAGTCAAGTACATGAGCTAAAGGGGAGATGGAGTTTAGACAAAGCATATAATCATCCTTCCAATCTTCAATAGGCAGAAATGAATACATAAATGAACCTCTGCAGCATTCAGAAAAGGCCGCAGTTCAAGTGTGCACACATACTGTACAACACACAGTCATATGTTGACTCTTTAAAAATAGAATTTTTTAAGTATGTAGGGTGCATTGATGGACTGAGGATGTAGTTTTGTTGGTAGAGTTCTTGACTAGCATTCACAACATATGAATACCCAGTATCACATAAGCCATGCTTATCACATAAGCATGCTTGTAAACCTTACCCTTGGGAGCTGGAGGCAAGAAGATCAAAAGTTCAAGGTCTTACTCAATTACATATTAAGTTTGATGCCAGCCTGGATTATGTAAGACTCTATCTAAATATACTATTTGATAGAAGATGATAGATAGATAGATAGATAGATAGATAATAGATAGATAGATAGCAGATAGATAGACAGACAGACAGATATAGATGGTAGGTGGTAGATAGATAATAGGTAGATATATAATAGATGACAGAAAAATAGATGATTGATAGACATAGATAGGTAGATGATGAAAAATAGATAGATGATAGATAGACAGAGAGACAGACAGACATACAGACAGACAGACAGATAGATAGATGATAGATAGAGATAATAGATGGTAGGTAGATAATAAGTAGATATATAATAAATGACAGAGAGATAAATAGATGATTGATAGAGAGACATAGATAGATAGATAATGATGGATGGATAGATAGAGATAGATAGGTAGACAGAGATACAGACAGACATACAGACAGATAGATACATAGATAGTTTCATAACGAGAGAAGGGGAGAGAGGAAAAGAGAGAGAGACTCAAACTGCCTTGATAATGGGGGAGTTTGAATGGGAGTGGACAATAACTGACTTGGGGCTGTCAGAGCAACAGCAGCACCCATGGGTGCTGGTACTGGCCCAATTAGAATTCTGACAACCTCCTTAATGATCTGGAAAATGGAGTGACTAGCTCATTAGTGAAATTCAGAAGCCAAAGGGGATGATGGGTTGGCTGCAAGAAGGTGTTAATAGACCAAGGTGCAGCTTAGGGAAATGTTCACTCATCTAATCAAGCCAAAAGTCACCATGTGAAACTCATTTCATAGGAGCTGTGTATCCAGAAACCACCAATGCATGCAGAGACCAGCCAGTGGCTGAAAGAGGCAGAAGCTGCATCCCTGTGATCAGAGGGGTTCTCTCTGGAAAAGCACCAAGATGTTCAGCAGATGCTCGCATGGTTCCTGAGCAGCATCCAGGTATCAGTTCACCTTGCCTGGTGACCAGCCCAGACATTGCATTTCTGGCTGGGGAAGATGGGTCCAATGGCTTCCTATGGATGCTCTACCCTAGAAGTCGGTAGTGCTTATCACTGTGATGCTTAGGGGCAGTACTGAGGCCAAGGACAGGGTGTGAAGTCCAAGCCTGGGGCTGAAGTTTGCGTATTTATTCCTGGATAGGCCTGGGAATTGTGTCTTAATCTCTAACCCCCACCTGTTTCCAGGCTTACCGTGGTGACGTTGGAACCAACCAACATGCTCCAACTACTTTCTTTCCAGCATTTTTAGGAAGTAGATTGTGGTCGGGGTTGTTTGCTGTGTGTGTCACTTTCATTGATCAACAGGCAAAGCCTAGTTAGTCTGAATAAAATGTGCACTTAGACACGTACTCCTGCATAACCCTATGCTGATCTGTTCCATTACCGTCCTGATTAATGTCTGCTCCCATGAGTGTCTTCAGCGACTGGCTGCTTACTTGTTACTAACACTCACTTTAGCTACAGAGTAATGAAGCTGTAAAAATTTTTTAAAAAAAAAAAAGTCAGTGGCTCCTATTAATATGCATAAACTCAGTCCTCAACAGAAGTAAGCAGGTATTGCCTGGTGGTGGTGGCACACACCTTTAATCCCAGCATTCAAGAGGCAGAAGGCAGAGGTAGGCAAATCTCTGTGAGTTCAAGGTGAGCCTAGTCGACTGAGCTAGTTTCAGGACAGTCAGGGCTACACAGAGAAAGAAAGAAAGAAAGAAAGAAAGAAAGAAAGAAAGAAAGAAAGAAGAGAGAGAAAGAGAAAGAAAGGAGGGAGGGAGGGAGGGAGGGAGGGAGGGAGGGAGGGAGGGAGACACCTTGCAATTCTTACTATTTCCATCAAGTCAAATCGATATACATTGGGAAGATGATTGATATCTTCATTTACAAGAAGCTTGAAAGACTTATTCAATCCAAAAGAGCTGACAGAGGGGCTCTTGACTTGAGTCTATCATGACCACCTAGAAGATGACCTCATTCTCAAGTTCCTGTCCCACCTCAATGACAGATGTCACAGCTATTTGCAGCCCAGCTACTCAAGGTATGCACTGCTTCTGGGACTGTATTGGCTAGCATGGCCATGGGTCCTGTTCACGGCTACAGCGCTGTGGGTTCCATGCCCCAGATATCCAGAGAACCTCTGTGAACCCATACCTCCTGTGATTAGAATAGAGAAGTCTCCACCAGCCAACACTGGGATTGAGGGGGATGGGTAAACTGGATGCACTCCCTCTTCACCTATGTGCTTCAGGTGGGGAAAATGCTCTAACCTTGCCCAAAGCAAGGGGTCTCCTCTATCCCCTCTGGGAGAATGAACTAACTGTCCCCTGGGTAAGACATTGGAAAGTCTTAGTTATCAAGACGCCCCCATGCTCATAGAGACGTTTCTCACTAAGTCGTCAGCCAGGTGGCCATGAATCTTTACCCAAGTTTAGGGCTTGCGGTTTTGAAACACTTCAAAGGATGAATGTGAGATCTACTCTGTTCCTTAAAGTAAAACACAAATACGTGACTTTGTTGTTGCCTCCAGATACCAGAGAGCACAAGGGTGTGGTGATACGGAGAGTTGAAAATGACGGATGAACCAAGGAGTGGACTGTTACAAGATTCCAAAACAGTCAAGAAGAAATGGCAAGGGTGGGCACAAGTGACAATTCCACCGTGTTAAGTGAGATGGTGTCCAGCACTCTCTGGAGAAGATGAGCTTTTCAGCTCACTGATGGCCACTCCACACCAACTTGGGAAGCCAAGATAATACCGGAGGTCTCCACATCCTCTAAATCCAGGCCTCTTTCCCTCAGGCCCTGGGAGGACCTTGGGTCTAGGACACACTCCCTTCCTGCTTTGTGATGTAGAAAGAGCCTGTTTCAGGAGCAACTCCCTGAGAGCAGTGCTGCCTGGTGCTGGGCTATGTCTGATCTGGGCCAGTCTCAGGGACTCGCCAAGGTGAAGGTTCACCTGGTTCACTCCTGCTAGAAGCAGTGTCCCTTGTCTGAAGTCACTGGATTCTTGTCGCCCAGCCACTGCTGGGATTACATTTCCTGTAACCCTTAATTAATCTGACTGGATACAGCCCCACTCCCACCCAACACTGAGAGAAGAGAGGCTCAGGGAAGGATAAACAGAATGGGTTTTTATGTTCCTGCCTCTTCTGCAGATAAATGTCTTGAAAATTTGCTATTTTATCTCTTTTATTGTTTCTGGTACCTGAGCTCATGTTTTTGCAGCCCAGTCTGTGTCAACTTACCCACCAGCTTTCACAGGGTGGAAACCCTTGCAAGACTGGGGCCACTCAGCACAGTGGGGATGCTGATGACAGGGTCCCAGCAAATACCAGTCCTCATGCCTGGATGTGGTAGCCTTCCTGTTCAGTCCTGCTCCAGCCAAAAGTGACAAGAACGCCATTGTGACGAAACTTTCTAGAAATCATGTGTGTGTGTGCATATATGCATTCATGAGCTCCAAGGGGGATCAAGACATAGTACTGGAAGGAGCAAATGAGGCTTTTCTGATGAGCTGTTTTCTCTGTGGAGTCTAAGTCTGCAAAAACAGGAGGACTACAGTCTGGTGCAGTGGCAGACTGACATATTCCCTCTCTATCTATGGTAGCATGCTCGCCTAGCAAACACAAATCCCTGAGTTTGATCTCCAGTGCCGCAAAACAATAAACACACAAACAAATCAGTCTTTTTACTTGCCCACTAATTCCCACCAAATGTCTGAATTGTATGTGTGTCCAGAAGACAATATTGACAACCTAGCTAAAAAAAATAAAGAGAGAGAGAGAGAGAGAGAGAGAGAGAGAGAGAGAGAGAGAGAGAAAGGACTATTCTACAGTCTTAGCCAGACTGGCTCCTTTTAAGTTCAGATATGTTGAGTATTTTTTTTACAGATACTTAGCAGATAACAGCCTGTTGTTTTTCTGAATGAGATTTCCCATTACAAAGCAGAGAGAACAGCTTCTTCTAGATTACTTCAGGTATTTTACACAGCAGCTATAGAATGTCCATGATAATTCTAAAATCAAAAGTTAAAAAATAAACTGTCAGTCTGGCGGTTGTGGTGCACACCTTTAATCCCAGCACTGGTGGGGGGTGGGCAGAAGCAGGCGGATCTCAATGATTTGGAGGCCAGCCGGGTCTACAGAGTGAGTTCCAGGACTGCCAAGGCTACATAGAGAAACCTTGCCTTGAAAAACAAACAGAACAAAAACCTGTTCAGGGCTGTGAAGAATGCTCGGTGGATAAAGTGTTCACTGTTCAAGCATGGAGATCTGAGTTCAGACCCCAACATCCACGTAAGAAGCTGGATGTGGGTGGATGTGTCTGTCAACCCAGTGCTTGGGAGGCAATGATAAGTGGATTCCTGGGAGCTTGCTGGATACTCGGCCTTGCCAAATCAGAGAGCTCCAGGTTCAGTGAGAGACCCTGCCTCAGAAACTCAGCGGGAGGAGGTACTCAACATTGACCTCTCCTCCTCGTGCACACGGACACGTGAATGTGAACCTGTGGGGGACCAGGGTGGGGCGTTGACTGTGGTTTCTGTCCTGCCCACAGTTGTTAAGTCCCAAAGAAACACACAGAAGTCTACATTTACTATAAACTGATTGGCCTATTAGCTCAGGCTTCTTATTAACTCTTATAGCCACATGGCTTGGTACCTTTTTTGGCGAGGCAGTCACATCTTGCTTCCTCTTTGTCTGGGTCACGACTGCAGACTGTAACTTTCCTCTTCCCATAATTCTCATTGCCCAGCCTCTACTTCCTGCCTGGTTGCCGTCACCCTGCCTATACTTCCTTCCTGGCTACTGGCCGATCAGCATTTTATTAAAAATAATACAAGTGGCAGGATAAAAGACCATCGTCCCACAGCAGTGGGGACTTAAATAGCTGTTTGAAAAGTGACCAAACACTTTAGATTTCATCAAAGAACGCAGCAGGAAAACATTAAAAACAAAAACCTAGAGAAACTATATTAAATTTGGTCTTTCCAGTTGTTGAAGCCACTTTTTCTGCTTTCTTGCCCATAAATGTAAACTTTCTTCTAATTCTGTAATGATGTGCCTATATATAGTCTATTCCTGTAAGGCACTGAGCACAGACAGAAAATACCAGAAATAGGAATTTCATGCCTGCTTGTAGAATTCACACCGGCTACTATAATCATGACTCAGCACTGGTTTCTGTTTTAAATGGATTAAACTATGTAACAGATTGCTTAATACAGTGTTTTTAAAGGGCAGCTTGGGGGCTGGAGAGGCGGCTCAGCTGTGCTTGCTGCTCTTGCTGAGGAAGGACCTCCCTCTGATTCCCAGCATCCCTGTGGTGACTTCTGATCCAGAGGATCTGATACCCCCTTCTGGCCTTGGCAGGCATGTGCACAAAATAAAATCTTTTTTAAAGGGCAACCTGATTTGACTTTGAAGGACGTAATCACACTGCTGAGTTTTGAGTTGATCGTCCAGACACTTAAGGAATTTTACATTTTGTTTTCTCTCAGAAAAAAAGTTTTTAAATTATAATTATCATTAATAAAATTAGACTTTCAGACATTTCTGAGAATGTTTTAGTTATTGTAGAACATGTGTGATCAAAATCAAAAGCTACCAGATGAGAGAAATCAAACTTTACTACAGAAATGCTATCCTTAGAAGGCAGAAGGATTTGTTTGCATCTTGAAGCAGTGTCTCATGTAGCTCAGGCTGGCCTCAAATTCACTATGTAACCAAGGCTGGCTTGAATTTCTGATCCTCCGGCTTCTACCTCTCAAATGCCGGGATACAGGTGCATCACTGTACTGAGCTTCAAAAATGTAACAAGATTTCTTTTTAAATTTGAGCAGATTAAGGCAAAGAGGCCTATGAATGGGGAGTGGATATCCTTGCCCTGTGAAAATATTCTTCTCAGTGAGATATACATTTATTAGAAATACTGATGAGTGAGGGAGTATAGATCATGCCTGCTGTGTCATTATTGTCATAGCCATTGGGAAACTGATGCTTGTATAGAGGCCAACACAGGTTAAACCCGGAGGGAAAGAATTTCGGGGATTTGAACTACAGTAGCTACCAGGTTAACCAAAAACCCAACCCCCTATTTCCTGGAAGCCAGGTAAAATTTACCTAGCTTTTACCTAAAACCTACACAGACACCCACTGAAGAAAGTCGAGCTTTTTTATAAATGGGAGAGGACTGCTATACTGGTTAATTTTGTTAACCTGGCACAAACCTAGACACACACAGTTAAAGAACTGCCTCCCTCAGAATGGCCTGTGGGCATAGACAGGATAAAAAAACGGTAGCTGGTCAAGCCTTGGAGAGCAAGCCAGGAGGTGGCAATCCTCCACGGTTCCTGCTTCAGCTCCTGCCTTTGGGTTCCTGCTTCAGCTACTGCCTTTGGGTTCCTGCTTTGAGTTCATGCCCTGACTTCCCTTCATGATCGGTTGTAAGCCAAATGAACCCCTTTTTTCTCCCAAGTTTGCTTTTGGTCATGGTGTTTATTACAGCAACAGAAAATCAAACAAGTACAAGCATGTAAAGGAATTTTTCAAATAGGAAATGTCTAAGATCAATCCCTAATATTTATGAAGTGTTTTATAATCCATACATCCTTCTATTGTGGATGGATTGTTGAAAGGATGCACCCATGAGACTATGAAAAAGAGGAAGGTAGGGGGAACCTGAAGCCCCTAGTCTGCTCCACTCTGCGTAGAAGGAGAATTCTTCCTCTGTTCTCTGTGTTCACATACTCTCCATGCTGATTTGACTTCTAAAATATGCTTACATGTTGAAAAGTCAATTTATTTTATGAACTGTTAAAATGACTTTCTGGTAGACATTAAAATAACATGTATGAAGCCAATTCCACCAGGAGTCTGTTGCCTAGAAGATCTGGCCAATGAAGCATGAATGTTCCAGAACTATTGAGTCGGGAGAGATCATTTGGGGACATTAGAAAGATGGTTTTTCACTAGCCTCCCCCATCCCATTACGGGCTCAGTGGGGTTACATTCACAGTTCTTACATTATAATCCCTTTAGTCTACACACTCGGGAACACTGTGTGTTTTATTTGTTTGCTTGCTCTTGGATTTTTTTTTTTTTTTGAGACAAAGTCTCACTCTGTGGCACTAGATGACTTAGAACTCACACGGTAGCCTAAGATGACCTGAACTTAGGGCAATCCTCCTGCAACAGCCTTGCAAGTGCTGGGATAACGAGTGTGCACCACCACATCCAACTAACACTACCTTTTTTGAGACTTAGATGGAAAATGTTAAGATGCTAGCCAACTGCCGAAGGAAGGGATGAATGGTTCATTGAACAGCTGACTTCCCTATGAGTCAACAAGAGAATTTTAACAATGGTGTTCTAACATGTGTCCACAGCAGCAAACGTCTTCATGCTTAGATACTAGACCCAGCTCTACAACCACAGTCAATAGATTATTTACACATGCTAGCTAGCGCTCTCTCTCTCTCTCTCTCTCTCTCTCTCTCTCTCTCACACACACACACACACACACACACACTACAATACTGAAAATCAGATCTAGGGCCATATTTATGCTACGTAAGTACATTACCATTGAGTTATATTCCCAGTTCAAAATAGTCTAAGAGTAATTGATGAGAATCAATCCACACTTTTATTTCCCCAGCCAACAAATTATTCAAGCGAAAATCTGAACACAGACACCTTCACGTAAAATTGTGAATGGTAAAATGAAGGACACAAATCTCTGTAATGCAAATGTAAGAACAGAAGGAACTCTTCATATCTCTATTGGACAAAATTCATCTGTACCTCTGTGGTTGAGAAGTGCTTCTACAATAACCAGTTTTCTGTAAATTGTGGGATTGCAGCATAGCTGAAAACCAGCAAAATATACAAGCCCATAAGGAGCCAGATAACTTCCCCAAGAGACCCCACACAACAGCAAGGTCTCGGTGCAAAGAGGCTACAGTTCTTTGCCCTCTTTAAAGCCTTTTACTTTTTTCCTGAGAATTTTAATTTCCAAATTAAAAGATTTAGCAAATACACATCCCTGGGATATTTCCCAACAAAAACCGATAATAACAAAAATATTTATCTACCTCTACACTTTTCTTCTGCCACTGTCATTACTATATTAAAGCTAAGTACGAAAGTCTGCTCATTAAAATATTAAATCTACATCAGTGCCTCTCATCAAAAAGGAAATCTTACTTTCATCTGGCATCACCTGACACGATTTCTAATTATCGTGTTGATAGCCTGAGATCAGAAGCAAAGCTGCACCTCCTTGCATTGGAGTTTTAACAAGCAGACTAGAAGGAATAATGAATCATTTTCTATTAATTGGTCTATTACAGTCTTTATCTTTTTTCCAGGTTCTAGGTCAAAGGGCAGTTCACAAGGCTGAGCAAGGAAGACTTAGCTCCAACCGTCCCAATAATGTTGGTACAATTTTCCTTCCTAAGGAATCTGGCACTTCATGGGGTTTCTCCAAATCCAGTCCAATTTAAGCATAAAATACAAGCATGTCTGTGTCACAATTAGCTCAAATCTGGTTATGAATAGAAGAACCTTTTGGGACTTTAAAGATCGCCTAATATGATACCTCTCTGATCAAACACCTTCCTCATGATTTGTCAAGGGGCTGAGGGCACTAGTCGCCTGGTTGGGCGACTGACTGGGCAGTAGGGGAGGACCAGAGCTGCTTGATGGGTTTGTGGGAAAGGGTGGGCGTGGTGGCGGGTTACTGCCAGTATGTAGCCCTATGTCTGGAACCTGTGAGGTGCAGATGTCCTCTGGCCTTTTCCAGGACATCAAAATTCCTTAGACTACAATCATAGTATTTGATTGTATTTGCACTGTTTTCTCCACAACTGGAGAATAAACAAGAGTCACACACCCAAATTATAGACTGTCTGGATGCTGGAAATGACTTTGTACTAATTCATTGAGTAACTAATCAATAACCAATGGATTTTTTGGCATGGCTTTCTCTGTGGTATTCTAATTTTATTTATAATCTCTACCTATCTAGTGCAGACTCAATTATTTTGACATAATTTTGCATGGAAATTAAATGGTTTTTGACAAGCAAGAATCATCTCTGATTCCATGCAATCGATATGATCCTGTGTCCTGCTGGTTTTGAGCTCACGCACACCTGTGACAAAACTGTTCTCAGAAATCATGAGCTTGCCTTTATAGTTTTTTTCTTCTTGTGGGTTGGTGGTGGTGGTGATGACTCAGGGTCTCATGTGCCATAGGTTGGCCTCAAACCCACGATACAGTGAAGCTGGCCTCGAACTCCTGATCCTCCTGCCTCTGTCTCACAAGTGCTGTGATTACAGGAATATACCACCAGGAGGGGCTTGGAAATGGTGTATTTCTGTGCTGTTTTTTTCTCTGTATCCTGTTCATACTGAGGAACGTAGAAATAAGCACAAATTAAATAGATTTTTTTTCTCTTTCTCTCCTTGAATCCAACAACAGCTGGTGAACAAGAATTAAAAAGCCACTAAAATATTTTGTTTATGTTTTATAAATAATAAAGTGTGTGTTTGCTTGACAGTCTCCCTTGGTGAGTGATAACAGTCGCTGCCACGAAGCATTCAGGATAAACAGGCTTTTGAAGTTATTAAACATCATTATTATCAAAACCGTGAAGAGCTATCGTCTTGTACGGAGGAAAGCTGATGCCCCAAGGTGCTCAAAGCAGCAAGCACACATCAGCACCTGCGTGTGCCAATGCATTATTCCAGTTCCAAATTCATATCTTACCTTCTCTCTTCCTGATTTCTATTCATAGTCTTTATGATGTAGAGTTGTGCAGAGTAAGAGCTATAAAGGTTAGCCTGGTATTTTTCACATTAGGATGAGTGACAGGGCGACCCACAAATTATACTCCACACTATTGCCTATGAAGCCCAGTTAATTGTGGAAAGAAAAATATTGGTGTTAACCCTATAATGTACTCTGGCTCTAAGCTCTCTTCTTGTAATGCACTGGACAAAAACGTCCTGTCAGTAACTGTGCAGCAGGAAAACATAGCATCTGAGGACATTTTTAGAAGGACGTTTATGATGGTTTGATGTCTGCAATCCCAGCACTTGGGAGGTGAAAACAGTAAGATGAGGATTACAAGGTCATTCTCAACTGCATAGCAAGTTCGAGATGAACCCAGGCTCCTTGAAAACAAGTCTCAAAGAACAGGAAAGAAAGAAAGAAAGAAAGAAAGAAAGAAAGAAAGAAAGAAAGAAGGTATTTAGGGGCTGTGAAGATTGCTCAGTGGTTAAAGTTTACCCCCACAAATGTGAGAATTGGAATTCAGATCCCTAGGACCCACACAAATGCCAGGTGGGCATGATGGTCTGTCTGTGATTCCTGCTTCAGAAGACACACAGAGAATCCCCAGAGCAGCAAGTTCCCTAGTGAGACTAACCATATGGCTGAGGTCTGGGTTTGACTGAGAGATCCTGCCTTGCTGAAAAGCATAGAAAACCATCAAAGGTGACTCTCACCATCAATCTTGGACCACCACATGCACAGGTTCACACGTGCAAAACACACACACACACACACACGCCCCCATACACACAAAAACACAGAGAAAAGGAAATAGGTCATCTGGTATTTTCCCTGCAGTCTGACTGCCTTGAATCCATGAATGAGACAATTCTCAGAGGAATATGTTTCATAGCCTTAACATGAGTCATATTAAGTAAGTCTAATCTGTTATTTCATAAAAAGACTGATTTGGGTCAAACAGGTCAAATGGCAAACATCATTCTTAAAATGCATAAGTTAAACTGACATCTTATGAAAATACTTAAAATAAATATTTGTATTATATGTAAATATAGCAAAACCATTTTATTTTAAGGTATCCTACACATCTTAAAGTCTTACTTGGCAAATAAACTATGATATTCCCATTAATAACTGATTCTAACTTCTTGGGTTAAGCAAAATATCGCTAAGAGAATAATGACTGTCAGCAAAACTTCCTTCGACAAGGCAAAGCCTGTCTGTATGTTTCCCAAAAACTGGAGAGGAAATAACAACATGTCAGTTTCCGTCACTGTGATGAAGGAGCGAAACATCAACTAAGAGGAAAGATTGACTCTGGGTCCCGGTTTCAGAGGTGTCAGTCTGTCCGCTGGCCTCATTGTTGGAGGGCTGCATGTCGTAAGAAAGACCACGGAAGGCGCGCTTCCCCAGTGAGAGAGAGGCAGGCTCTGGAGTCCAGCAGCTCCCGCCAAGGAACACTCCAATGGCATAACCTTCATTAAAGGTTCCACCACCAACAGCACCACCCTGGGACCAAACCTCAAAGCACTGCATTTGGGAGACATCTCGGGTCTGACCCATGGGCTAGAGAGATGGTTCATCAAGTATGAATGCCCTCATAAAGAACCTGAGTTCAGTTCCAGTACTGTGCCGGGTGACTTAGAACTGACTGTAATTCCAGATCCAGGATCTGATACCCTCTTCTGGCCTCTTCCACCAGCTGCACTCGGGTGCACAATACTCTCTCTCTCTCTCTCTCTCTCCCTCCCTCTCTCTCTCTCTCTCTCTCTCTCTCTCTCTCTCTCTCTCTCTCACACACACACACACACACACACACACCAATATATATATATATATATATATATATATATATATATATATATATATATATATATCTCATCCATAATGCAGGGTGATAAATCATGTCATGTCAGGTGAGCTCTGGATGTTTGTTTTTAACAAAACAATTGAATGATCAGGGACACAACACTGAAAATAATCACTATGGGTGCTGGCATACCAAAGGGAGTCTTAACTACGTCATAATTTCCCCCTTTCGAATGTTAAAAATCTATGAAGAGGAAACAGAATGTCTCCTGTACAGGTAAGAGCTATTCAGGCATAAGCGGCAACCTCCAAGGTGCATGTCTACAATTAATATTTAATTATCAAACTCTGTTTAGTGTGTGTGCATATGTGTGTAGTGAGTGGTTTGATGAACCTTCTGTTAATAATACAGGAAATGATAGACTTAATTGAATTTTTTAACATTTAAAGCCTTGCGGTTATGAGAAATTAGAATTCTCAAATTTATATACATATTTATAATGTTTGGAAACAGAGCCATTAATAAGAGAAGAGGGTTTTTAAGTCTTATTCACAGTGAGCTAAAATGCTGAGGGAAACTGAACAGACATACTTGTTTCAGGAAAACAGGAAGAATGTAAAATATCCTAGATATTAAGAAATAGCTTCTGGGGGTTGGGAAGTGAGCTCAGTGGTAGAACTCTTGCCTAGCAAGGGCAAGATCCTAAGTTCAGTGAGAGAGACAGAGAGACAGAGAGAGATGGACAGAGAGAGAGACAGAGAGACAGAGAGAGAGAGAGAGAGCGCTCTGGGGCTGAGGGGATGGCTTATTAGCTCAGGAAATAGTTCATGCTGTGTGTGAGGCCTGAGTTCATATTCCCAGCCCCCACATAAAAGCCAGCTGTAGGCCATGTGTCCAGGTTCCCCCAGACTGGGGATGGAGAGATAAAAGCAGAAACTCTCTGGGGTTTTCTAGGAAAAAAAGAAAAGAAAAGAAACAAACACCACAAGCCCAGGTTCAGTGTCCCAAGAAATAAAACAGAGATAGAGAAGAATATACAGTGTCCTCTTCTAGGCTCCTCACCTGTGTGCATGGGTGTTCTCTCTCTCTCTCTCTCTCTGTCTCTCTCTCTGTCTCTCTCTCTCTCTCTCTCTCTCTCACACACACACACACACACACACACCAGTGTCTTCTAGCATCCCCACCTGTATGCATGGGTGCACACACGTGCTCTCTTGCTCTCTCTCTCTCTCTCTCTCTCTCTCTCACACACACACACACACACACACACACACACACACCAGTGTCCTCTAGCATTCCCACCTGTATGCATGGGTACACACACCTGCACATGCACACGCACCCACACACACACACACACACACACACACACGGCTCTAGGGTATCCAATGCCTTCCTCTGACCTCATTGGACTATTGCAGTCACGTACACAGACACACACACACACACACACACACACACACGAAAATGAAATAAACCTTTTTTTATTTTTATTTATTAAAAATTTCCACCTCCTCCCATTTCCGTCCCCCTCCCCCTCCCTCTCTAGTCCTAAGAGCAGTCAGGGTTCCCTGCCCTGTGGGAAGTCCAAGGTACTCACTCCCCCCTCCATCCAGGTCTAGGAAGGTGAGCATCCAGGTCTAGGAAAGTGGAGGTGAAATACACCTTTTAAAAGAAAAAGCAAGCTTCTTGTTGGCCACATAAACAAGGATGGGGGTGCAGTTCCATATCTCAGTGGATTTAGATTCCACTGGGTGCACTAAAACAGAGATAGCTGAGTTTTACCTTAAAATACCAGTGTATGTGCTGAACTAAAAACACCTCTATTTAAAATTATGTTGCAAATTTGATCTAAAAGACGATGTAGATTGTTGGGAGCTGTGAATCCCCAGATCCTGAATTTCTTGTAAACAACTTGTTTTCCCCTGATCTGAGTGCCTACAGCTGCTCTGAGCACGAGACCCTCAGGAGTTCCTGATGGCAGGAGAGTGGTTTCTGGTGCATTTGGCTGGGGCATGGCTATCTCTATATAAGCTGCCCCTGAGAACACTAAAGGGGGCATTCTTGGGGCACTCTGGCTTCAAGGATGACCAGTGTCTCTCTCTGTCTGTGAGTCTTTGTGTGTTTCAATCTCCAGCCCCTTGCTGGGTTCACGAACAGTATGGTGGCCCATAGACGGGTGTCGTGCGCCACAGAAGATACACACATACATTGTTTAAGTTCTTTGAGGAGAAACAGTGAGATGGCTCTGCCTCACAGATGGAGTTTTACAGCCCAATCCATTTCTTCTTTAAAGTCAGCATTAAAGCTGGCAAGGGTTTTTTTTTTTTTTCCTCCAGTTGGAAATCCATGCTTGCAATTGTTGGAGACAATTGTTACAAAACAACAACAGTATAACCGTAAGAGAGGATACATCCCACGTCAATGCCCCAAGAGAGCATGGCTCTGCAGGCTGCAAGTAGCCTCTGGGAGAGTGATCACGGCTGACAGAGTTCAGGCTGGATTCTACCAGAAAAGAAGGTTTTATTTGCAGCATGGACGGAAAATTTCCCATCAGCCTCTACTGCTGGTTGATAGGATCAGGGCAACAAGGTAACAGTAGCAAAGGAGTCTGCCAGCAAATACTTTCCTGGGCAGGATGACAGAAGCCGTTTGCAACTGCACAAAGCTGAGGAGTCAAAGTGAAAATAACTACGTTTTGAACTGAAAGAGTGAGAGGCCCCCCGCTCTGTCCAAATACTGCAAAAAGAGGAAAAGGGAAAATGAAAGACCCAGTCTCGTTTTAAGTATCTAGCCTAGGAACCATCAAGATGGTTCTCTTCCCTGTACAAAGACTCACGGCCAGAGTCAGCTCCCCAGAATTCACATTAAAAAGGTAGATACGTTGGCATGCACCTGTAATCCCAGCGCTTCTGTATGAGGTGAAAGGATGAGGCAGAGTCACCTGGAAGACTAAGTCAGCCTGGAGTAGGCAGAACAGTAAAAACAAGAGAGACACTGCCTGAGAACAAGGTGGAAGGGACAAACCGGCTTCCAAAAGTTGTCCCAAGCATGCCACCCCATCACAATCCATAAATCAAACCTCAGTACAAAGTTCTAATCAGGGAGAGGGGAAAAGATGCATTTTGTGGGAAGCAAGGTGGTTAATTATGCTCGTGTTTGTCATAGTCACACAGATAAAGTCTTTGTGATGATGAGAAGATCCCACGCTTCCTCCATGCCCAGCATGTTTTCCTCACTGCTGAACCTTCTCAGCAGGAAATCTACCCCTCTTTGCCTCTTCAGTCTCTTCTTTCTCCAAGAGGTCCCGGTGACCAGAAGACACTGAGAGGCACATATGCTTGTAGTATGAATAATAAAAACCCAAAGTCAGATAATGAGGTTCACCTGGAAACCAGAAAAGCAACTAAGCCACTAGAGAAATCTTACCTCTACCAAGGCTGGGCGACCACAGGCTAAGCAGACTAAGCCTCTCTCTCTTCCCTCTAGTACTGGGATTAAAGGTGTAGGCTACCACCACCTGGATTTGTTTCTGCATTGATCTTGTGTAGCCCAGGGTGGTCTTGAACTCACAGAGATCCTTCCTCCCCTATCTCTCAAATCCTGGGATTAAAAGTGTGTACCACCACTGCCTGACCTCTATTGGCTTGCTTTGCCCTTCTGATCTTTAAGCTTTGTTTAATAAAACATAAACAAAATATCACTATATATGCTAATGTCAAAGACAGCAATCATCAACCCTATTAAAATCAACAATTAAGTCAACTAGAATTCCACAAACAACTTTTTAGTCATTTATGAGCTTCAAATTAAAGAATAGTTTTGTTTTTGCAATCATTTTCATGAAAAACATTAAGCCTCTGCATATACCTGTAGGTACTTCATAAAGAATAATTGAGATGTGTTAGAACACATTGAAATTTTCTTCCTCAATTATACTCATAAATAGCAGCTATTAGACAACCATACTGAAGTTCTTAATGGCGGCAATTATAAGGTCCTGTCTTTTTTAAAAACTCATTCCTTTTGTGATGAATTTACGCTGAGCCTTGATAGACAAAAAAAAAATATCTTACAAAAAAAATCTGAGTTTTTTTTTAATGTTCTGTGTTTTATGGTTCTTGATATGAAGACGGCAAGTGTACTGATGATTGGCAGTGAGCTCGGACAAGTGAAGATATTCTGAACGTCTTCCGCCTAGCAGGTGATCCTTGGGCATTCTTCATATCGTGGGTCTCTGACAGCCCCCTGTGGGTCAGTGCAAGGAGCTCTTAGCACTCCCACAAAGGTTCATATCGAGTGTAGGTGTCACTGCAACGGCTGGGTTAGTACCCTGAAATTTGGAGGATCCAAAGTCCTGGTCCTGTGATAACTGTAAAGCCTTCCTCAGCTTTAGAGAACAGCCTGGAGACCCCCCTTGCTTCTAGCTTGCTTCTTGTGAACACCCTTCTGCTTTTCCTCACTGACCGCCAAAGAGCCTGACAGCAGCCTGCAGGTGTATCCTGCACACGGTGCGGTCAGAGCTGTCCTGCAGCTCATATCCCTGTGGTCTCGGAACTGCACACGGTACAGACCTGCAGTTCATATCCCTATGGTCTCAGGACTGCACACGGTACCGTCAGCGCTGTCCTGCCCCTCATATCCCTGTGGTCTCGGAACTGCACACGGTGCCGTCAAAGCTGTCCTGCTGCTCATATCCCTGTGGTCTCGGGACTGCACACAGTGCGGTCAGAGCTGTCCTGCTGCTCATATCCCTGTGGTCTCGGGACTGCACACGGTGCCATTAGAGCTGTTCTGCCGCTCATATCCCTGTGGTCTCGGGACTCCTCCAGCAGATTCCTCTGCTCATTTCTCTCCTCTTCATCCTGTCACTGCCGAGCCACGTTTTTCTCGAAGAGGATAATTGGCTCTTTTGTTCTCAGAATACCCTTCCCTGACCTTCCTAATAGGCTAGCAGAAGTTCTGTAAAGGAGCAACACTACTGTCCTATAGCTGAGAAAACTGGTAATTCCCAGCACCAACTTCTGTACCTTTCAAAACAGTTTGCTCTTCTACCCTACAGCTTCATATATGGGGATATTCTTTCATCCATTCGTTAACTCTTATTTTCTTTCAGTGTGTATTCTGTGCCTAGCACTCTGCAGGATACTGGGGACAAATCCAAGAACAGGTTAGGCATGGCTCCTGCCTCTAAAGACATCCTAGTGTGAAGGAGAAGGTCTACATGTCTCAGGAGTCACAGCCATGCCACCGTTGATGGAATGATGGAAGGGTTCACACATGTCATTGTATGACGCCAGACATATATGACAGGAAGACAGCCATGCCACCGTTGATGGAATGATGGAAGGGTTCACACATGTCATTGTATGACGCCAGACATATATGACAGGAAGACTGACAAAGGGCACATTGTGGTTGCTGAGCGCTGACCACATGCTAGTCTGACATTGTAATCGAACAGGGACTGTGTCTGTTTCCACCTCACAAAGAATAACCAGCCTGACAAGGTAGCCCAGCAGTTCAAAGCAGGCATTGCTCTTCCAGAGGACTCCAGTTCAGTTCCCAGCTCCCCACCAGATAATCCATATCACTCCAATTACAGGGTTTGACATCCTCTGCCGGCCTCTGAGGACCTGAGTGTGTGCAGGCCATGTGCACATAGGCACACACAAGTGCACATGTGCATGCACACACATACACACCATTTAAAATAATTTTTAATAACCAGCCCATGAACCTATAACCGTTGTGGTTGCCAACATTAGATCAAGCAGTCAACACACCAGCATGGATGAGTATGGAGAGTGTTCGGCAGCTAATGGTTGCTGAGAGACAATAAGTCCATTTTCTTCAGGAAAAAAAAAAACCAGCCACTGGTAGATTGAGCATGCTCCAGGGGATGGCCCTACACCAGTGGATTAAGTGAGCCACCAAAAGCTAGTAAGAAGAGGATATAAAGTAGGGAAGGGATGTGGAGTGAGTGGGAGGGATAGAGGGGTAGGGAAGTGTAGATATGTTCAAAGTAACTCTTTAAATTTGTATAAAATCCCAAATAAATTTTTTAATTAGTAAAAGGGAATAACCAACCTAAAGTGGCACCTGTAGTGAGGAATGGGGTCAGAATCTGGACCTGAGTCTGTATAATTCTCATGCTGACGTCGTTCACCTACAGGCATCCCTGTCTCCTGTGAAAGGAACTAAGTCCATGATCAGAGACCGCAAAGTCTGGGCTACTCTTCTGCCGTGGAATGCTTCTACTGCATCAAAGGATCTTTGTGTTTGAAGACTCACATGTCCTTGGGAAAAGTAAGGTGGTCACAAAGCCATAGAGACTCCCCTTGCAGGCAGACAAGATCTGTGTTCCCTGTAGCGATCTGGGCTGCCCCTCCCGTCAGATCCAACCAACAGAACACGGTAAAAGTTCCACTGTTAGTTCCAGGCTCGAGTCTGGAGGGAGCAGCAGCTTGCTCTGTCTTCACCGCCAGCGAGTGATCACCCCCCTCCTTCCTTATAAGAGGTCATGTGGCAGAGGAAACAGGATGGGAAGCCTAGCTAAGACCAAGCTATTAAAATTAATAAATAATAAGTCATCATGTCATTATTTGTGGAGTGGCAGTCCTGAAGAGAACGTACTACTGCAGAGAGAGAGGACTATTTCCTCTGAACTTCCCTGTTTACCCTGGAACCTTTCAACATCTTTAATTTTATAATTCAGTCTATAACAAAGTACAGCAATGTCAAGAAACAATGCCAGATGTCCTTCCACATGAGAGAAGCATCTTCTCTCTAGATTGAACTCAGGCTGCAAGAATGGCACAGAGTCTATTTTCCCCACTTCCTTCCTTCTCTTTTACTTTTGAAAATATAACTTTGACAGAACCTAACAGAATAAAGAAATGATTATATTCGTTTCTTCTCTTTCCACCACACACTCATCAAATCTTTTTGAGATGGTGTCTTATGTGTAGCCTAAGCTGGCCTAGAACTCTGGGCCCTTCTACCTAAACCTCCCAAGTGTCAAGATGGTAAGTATGTGTCACCTAATCCTGAATTTATCAAATCTTAATACATTCAACTTATTTTAAAATTACATATATTTGAAATCTTTTCCCACTCGCTCTTCCAGCCCTTCTCCTAGAAGTAACCATCATCCTGAGTTTGTCCGTTGCCATGCCTACCCCATGTAAATACAGACACAAGTAAAAAGTACCGTGGCTTGACTTTTCAAACTTGGAATCCGCATTATCACTCTGTTAGTTACTTTTCTATTGCTGTGATAAAGTATGACCAGCTGGATGTAGTGGCTCATGTGTTTAATTCCAGCACTCAAGAGGCAGAGACAGGCAGATCTCTATAAGTTCAAAGCCAGCCTAGTCTACATAACAAGTTCTAAGCCAGCCAGGGCTACACAGCGAGACCCTAGGAAGAAAAGGGAGTCTAGTGTGACCAAGGCATAGTGTTTAACTGGGCTTACTTTAATTGGTTCCAGAGGGTTTGAGTCTATGATGGAAGCAGGAACAGCTGAGAGCTGATGATGGAGGAAGGTCATTGGCTAATAAAGGAACTGCCCTGGCCTATTTTATTGGTTAGGACATAGGTAGGTGGAGTAATCAGACCAGAACGCTGGGAGGAACAGGAAGTGAGCTCAGAGACGCGACAGCTCTCCTCTCAGGAGCATACGCCTGGGAGAGACGCCATGCTCCTGGCTCCTGGGCAGACGCACGCTATGAAGCTCCGACCCAGGATGGACTAGGCTAGAATCTTCCCGGGGTAAGACCGGTTCTCACAGATTATTAGAGATGGGTTGATCGGGATAACAGGATTAGCCAGTAAGGGCTAGGGCTAAAGGGCCAAGCAGTGATTAAAAGAATACAGTGTCTGTGTAATTATTTTGGGCATAAGCTAGCCGGGCAGGCGGCCGGGGGTGCTGAGAATGCAGCCCCGCCGCCCCTATTACCACAAGCTGATATCGTCATAAGCAGGAGGCAGGCAGCACATTGAGTATGATGGGAGTCTTTTAAAACCTTAAATCCCATCCCCAGTGGCACACCTCCTTCAACAAGGCCACACCTGCTAATCCTTTCCAAACAGTTCTATCAACTAAGGATCAAGTATTCAAATATATGAGAATAGTCCTATTCTTAGTCAAACCATCACAATTACCATGCCCCCTCAAAGAAGTAAAAATGTATGAATTGTAAAATAAAAATAAATTATACCCCAGGGGTCCCAGAGCTACCCAGCTAGCAAAACTAGCCAAAACAATGAGCTCTGAGTTTGATTGACCACTCTGCCTCAATGAATAACGCAGAGAGTAATCCAGGAAGATTCCTGATATCAACTCAGGTCTATATGCAAACACGCATGTAGTCACATACACCTCCTCTAGAAAGAAAAAAAGCAAGAGAACCTCTCCCTTTTTTAGGAGCCACAGTTATAGTTTTCCCATGTCCCATACTCAATGTGGCTCTAATGAGGTGTTGGGATGAATCATGTGCACGCGTGTGCATGTGTGTGAGTGTGTGTGTGTATGCACGCGTATGCATGTATGTGAGAGTGTGTGTGCATGTGTGTGTGTGAGTGTCTGTGTGTATGCACGTGTATGCATGTGTGTGAGAGTGTGTGCATGTGTGTGTGAGTGTGTGTGTGTGTGTGCGTGCGTGTGTGTGTGTATGCACGTGTATGCATGTGTGTGAGAGTGTGTGTGCTTGTGTGTGTGTGTGTGCACGCGTGCGTGTGTGTGTGTGTGTGTAGCTTGTGCCTCCTCGCAAAGCCCTCCTCACCTGGAAAAGTGAAGCCCTGAGTCTTTGTGACTGCTTCTCTTCCCACTGTTTTTTCTGCTGCTCCATTCCTCCAACATCTAAGATCAAATGAAAAAAAAAAAAAAGAATAGCAAGAAACACTCATCTGGCTTCAGGGTGCTGAGCTACGTTCTTGAAGCAAGTGTGCTCCTATTTTCCTAATGGAAGAGCCCCCAGCTGGGCTTAGAGAGCAGATGCTCAGCTTTGTGGGGCTACTTCCTCCCTGTTCTTGGTGTCTGGTATGAATTTATTATGACACAAATATGAGAAAGAGCCTGGGGGACAGAAGAGAAAGGAGATGATTTTAGGGCATGGGAATTTTCAAAGCCTTTGTAATGTTTTGCTTTCTTTGACTCCCAAATTCAGCAGCATCTTGTAAATTGGGTGTACAGCCATAGGCAAGTTAGTATTCTAATAACCGCAGAAACTGTTTGTACTGTGGATATTTCTACTCTCATATTCTGTTCAGTCCCAGCAAATGCTCTTCCCTGGGCCTTGCTCAGTCATTCTCTGTCTGCCTGTCCATTCATATACTCAATCCAGCTCAGCTAATAGACGCTGAGTGTCCATAATTTCTCCAGCACTCTTGTAGAACCAGAGACATCATGGTGAACCATGGAGACAAGATGTGGTTTCCTTTCCAGCTGAGCAAGACAGCAATGAAGTGTGAAATGGGAGACCACAAAAAGGTGGAAGGTTCAGCAGGGTTGGGTGGACCTCACTGGACAAAGTCTGAGCCAACACCCCACACCTTGTGAGTGGCAGCCAGTCCCGCAGGGCTCTGCCAAAGGGCTCCTGATTTGAGGGCAGTGTACAGGTAGGGGGGTGGGAGAAGGGTCAGGAGTCACTTGAAGCCCAGTGAAGGTTTCCTCTGAGTGGAATGAGAAGCTTTGGGTTTGCTAAATTTTGGTGTTTATATATTGGAGTGGTGAATAAGTTTGCTTTCTTTATTCTTAAGTTCAATCAAAGATCAATAAGTGGTTCCATGGGGTGCTCGCTGCCAAGCCTGACAACCTGAGCTCAATCATTGGGATCCACTTGGTGGAAGGAGAGAACTGGTCCAGCAAACTGTCCTCTGACCTCCACAGCCACAAAGATATGTACAATAAATAAGCTCAATTTCTATTGTAATAGTCAATGGCTGTTTGAAACAAGGAAGCAGGTAGTTATGATGCCAGTGAGAGATGAAAGATCCTGGGCTGTGACAAGGAAGGGACTTAACGGTGCATTTCGTTATGGAATGAAAATGTTCTGCTAATGGATAGAATGAGGGAGAAAAAAATTTAAGTGTTTCTGAGTGTGAGACTTAATTGTATATATAGAAAAAAGGAAAAACTAGAGAGGAATTTTCTGAAAAAGGCTTAAGAGATGAGAAACCTTCAAGAAGGCATGAGATTTGCAAGAAATAGCAGAGGATTACGTATTTCCTCAGAAGGGTGGAAAAGGAGGAGAGGCATCAGTAGCCTGATGCTTGAACTATCCACAGGCTTGTGTGTGAACACTTCGAGTCCAGGGCTTTGAGTTGGCCCACCCCAACATCTACCCCATGTATGACCTGCTGGAGCACAAGAAGGAACTGGTCCTGTGGAGCCATAGCTGCGGTGTCTTCATGAGTTGGGGCAATAGGGTTACACCGCCAGCCTATTTACATGTATGTTACATATATGTTCTTGCTGTGGAATAATCCTTTTGTACACTGTAAAGATTTGCCATTTGAATTAATTCAATAGAAGACTCCCTGGTCTGTAGCTAGACAGGAAGTATAGGCAGGACAGCCAGATACAGAGAAGGCTAGGAAGGAGGATGGAGTCGGAGGAGTTGTCAGCCAGATGCAGAGAGGCAGGACAAAATAAGGAAACAAGCCATGAGCCACATGGCAACACACAGGTTAATAGACATTGCTTGATTTAAGTGTTAACAGCTAGTTAGTGATAAGCCTGAGGTACTGGCCAAGCATTTGTAATTAATATTAAGTCTCTGTTTGGTAACTGAGGAGTGAGCTGGTGGGACAGGAAAACTCATCTATATATTCTTCTGACTGACTTCACTTTCGCTGCATAGTAGCCAAAATATGCAAAAAGCAAATGTTTTCATTTTGTTTTATTTTGTTTTCTTGGGACAAGATCTCACTCTGTAGCTGAAGCTTCCCTGGAATTCACTATGTAGCCCAAGATTACCTCAAACTAGTAGACAATCCCCCTTCCTCAGCCTTCTTAGTGCTGGGATTACCAGTATGGGCCACCATGCCTGTTCATAGTAAACAACTTTTTATTCAAAGAACTAACTCTAATAATTTGCGGATACTTCTCTCTTTTTGTTCAGTAGCCCACTCAGTAGCGTCAGTTATATTTAATCAACAAACTCTTCTTGAATATTTATGACATGCTAATCACCATGCTAGGTGCTAGGAGCCAGAGCAGCCCACAGAACAAAGCGCAGCTCTCAGAAGTTAGATAGCAATCACCACCAATTTGCTTAAATTTTTTTCCTCTGTGGATGAGACATGGACTCTCACTCAGTAACTCTAAAAAGTCTTATAATTACCTTTACATAGTCAAGTAAATCAAGACATTAAGAGAGGTTAGAGAGCAGAGAACAGCTTCGTGCTGGGTACTAAATTAAAACCATAGGGTATTTAAAATTCAGGAGACTGAAGCAGGCCTATAAATACTGTGACCTTCACTGGTGGAAATGCTTAGCTGGCGTTTTTAAGGATCATTTTAACGTTTCGTTTTCACAGGCCTTACCTTGGAAAAGAAATCCTGCAAGATTTGCGTAGTCATGCTTAAAATATCCAAAGTGAGCTTCTGAGTTTTCAAGGCAAACATGGTAACTGAGGTTGGCAAAGTCGCTGATGTCAGCCATGTGTTAATGTTGAGAGGAAATCGATGAATTTTTGCATGCTTTCCCCCATGGCTGATCCTGGGCCATCTCAGTCTCACTTGACTATGACCTTCGATGAACTGATTATATGAACCAGATATGAGGGAGATGATAGAACCATCAGATATAGGAAGTATCAGATATTATAGGCTTGTAGAGGCTACCCTCCCCTAATGTCCATCATAAGTAATCAACCATCTTGGAACTCAGTTGGGTTAGCCAACAACCACCATGCTACTCTCATAGATTCTGGGGTGGGGTAGAGGTGAGGAACTTAGAAGAGGTACCCCAAGGAAGCATCTTCTTAGCTCCACTGTCTGACTGAACCCCATCTATGATGTCTGTGTTGTGAGGGATAAACTGGCTGGTAATGGGTGGAAATCACTTCCATATTCTTCACTGGAACTGGGATGCTGGTGTGAAATCACATCTGGGCTGAGAAGCAGAATGGCTATGTAGTGTATCTCTAAGATGGTACTGTATGGTGTCCAGACTCCTACAGTGCCTCAGTTCTCCAGAGCGAATGTCCCCAGCGAGTGCAGTGGCCACTGCTGTCTTAGTTATCGTGTGTCTCCACAGCTGTGCTACACTGGCTTAGGCAGTCACCTGCTCACCACTATATAAGTAGACAGACCCTGCCTCTTCATGAAGGGGCATCAAAGAATCTACAGCCATGTTTCAATACCCCCACGCCCTATCATTTTCAATACCTTGATAAAAATTAAACCTAATAGATGAGTAGATCCCAAAGGGAAGAGGACCCTCCAGTTATTTGTGTTTATTTTTTGCAATCGTGTAAGAGATTTAGTTTCAGTCAGGCTAGGCAAGGGCTTTACCACTGAACCGAAACTCAGCTTTGTACCGTTTTCCTTAGACCACAATTTTTTTTTTAATTTTGCAAAGTTTCTCTTCTTTTACCCTCAATTCCTTTGGTGCTTTCTCACATGAATGTCCTTTGTTTAAGGATATGTGGAAGTCTTCCTTTTCTTGTGTTGTAGAACTATGTGGGTCTCTCACATAGCTCTCACGGTGGCTACACCTACTGCAACTGGGATCTTTGGTGGAAGGGATGCTGAAACCTGAAGACACAGCAACTTCCAGGCAATATTTAGCATCAAACCAACTGTTACCATTGTCACAGAGCAAGTTTATGTCATTTACACATGATTCCATCATCTGAATCATACCCTTTCCAGATCTTCAGTTCCAAATGCACCCAATACTTCTGCACCATTTACAAAAACGCATCTGTTCAACAGAGTGGAATAAAGATGGCTTCTGCCAACACCTGGTGTCCTGGAATATAGACAAGACTAATGTGTGCTGAGACAGTGCATGAAGAGGTGGATGGTGCGAATATCTTACTGGGTAGGAGGACCAAATTCTTTTATTTTGTCACAGAAGAGACAGAAATGATAGGGGCTATTGTAAACTATTAAAAATGGTTTGTATTAGTGTGGCCTTCCTGGCTTCTTTATCTTTGTTTGTAAGAACCAATAGAAAACAGGATTGCAAAAAGGACAAGATCTCCTAAGTAAATTGGAAGTGTGGGGATCATGAGAGAGGGTAGAAGGGGAGGGGGAGAAAGGGAGGGTAGCAGAGAAAAATACATAGCTCAATAAAAACAATAGAAAAAAATAGTGAGGAGGGAGGAAACAGGATTACAGCTGGGTGCTGGTGGCACATGTCTTTAATCCCAGTACTTGAGAGGCAGAGACAGGCAGATTTCTGTAAGTTCAAGGCCAACCTGGTCTACAAAGCAAGTTCCAGGACAGGCTCCAAAGCTACAGAGAAACCCTGTCTCAAAAAAGAAAGAAAAAAAGAAAGAAAGAAAGAAAGAAAGAAAGAAAACAAGATTGCATCCTACAAAGTTACTCAGACCTTAAGATTCTATATATTAACTGATTTACCCAAATCTGAATCTCAATTTGCAATTTGCTTTAAAATAAATCCACAAATGTGCAGAACTTTCCCAGAGAGCTATTCCTTGTCAAGGCTACAAAGCTTGAGAGAAGTTTTAGGGAAGTTGACGTCATCATCATTCCCTAAACATTAGCAGAAGATTTATTTCCTTGCTGAAGCAGCCCCAGAGAAGACACATCCATGTGTTTTCTGAAAACTTATTGAAAATGGCTTTGATGGCTGAACTGAGCTCAATATTAAAATAGATCACCGTAATAAAAGTCCTCTTGGCTTCTTCCAGAACTCAGCACTAAAACCCTCTTCCAGATAAATCACACGCTAAGACGCAAATTCCTTTTAATTTATGGACAGTAGTTGGCTGCTGGTGTTCTTGGATCACTTTGCTCAGAGTTGGTTGGGAACTGCTGCTTAGCAACCTTCAGGCCCCCACGCAAATCTCAATTAGAGGCTTCTCTTTCAGTCAGTGCTCCTTCAGAGACTGGGCAAGGGGTGGGGTCCACAAAAGCTTTTCAGTGTTGAAATAGGGGCAGCGGGGCTGCATCCCTGGCACCCGGCCGCCCCCACGGCTAGCTTTACCCGAAATAATTACACGGACACTGTATTCTTTTAAACACCGCTTGGCCCATTTCTATCTAGCCTCTTCTAGGCTAGCTCTCGCACCTGGACTAGCCCATTTCTAATAATCTGCTGTAGCCCACGAGCTGGCTTACCAGGAATGATCTTAACCTGCGTCTGCCTGGAATGGGAGAATCATGGCCACTCCTGACTCAGCTTCTTTCTCCCAGCCTTCTGTTCTGTTTACTCCTCCCACCTATGTCTTAACCCATGAGGACCAAGCAGTTTCTTTATTGCTTAACCAATGAAATCAACAGATTGATATATGACACTCCCACATCATTTCAGCACTATGTTATTGACTTTTCTTATTGCCGTGACCACCTATCTATCAAGAAGCAACTTGAGGGATGGTTCACAGTTCAAGGGATACAGTCTACCATATCAGGAATGGCAAGGAGGCTGGACTAGTCCCTGCCTGCAGCAGTAAACTTCTTGTTCACCTCTCAACCGACCAGGAATCATTAAAACAAGAATGTGGTTCAGGTGGCTTTGTCCTTTTACCCTTATTAAATCTGGGGTCCCAAGCCACATTCATGATGGGTGTCAGACACCACCACTTTAACCCTCTCTGACAATAGTCATAGGCGAGCCTCACTGCGTCCTAGGTACATCTTAGTCAATCAAGCTGACCTTCAAAATCACCTTCACAGATGTGTTCTCAGAATGAAAAGTCTTCAGTGAACTGTCTGCCTTTGTCACTGGGCTGATCTTGCAGTGGCTGAGCAAAAGCAACAGTGGAGGAAATTGCTCTTGGCCCAAACCAAGGCAATGACAACCGTTGTGTGTCCTAACTGTCAGGAACTTGCAGGGGGGATGTTGGTTTTATTAAATCTCTGTCTCTAGAGTCGTTCATCTTTAGTGGGTGATATCAGATGTATACACAAAGCACTCTCTTCACAGCTTCACAAGACAGGTGGCCCGCAGAGGAAAACACTCCTGGAGTAGCTCAGGCAAAGGCACTCACTCTCCAGGAAAGTCTTGTTTGAAAGACTGGCTGGCAGATTAGCTACTCACTGTGTGTTGGCTTTACCTTAGGGCTATTACCTGGGGTTTGGTTTGACTTTTGGGGTCATGGTCTCACTTGCTTGCCTGGAGCTCACTATGTAGACCAGGCTGGTTTAGATTTGATAGCGTTTGCCAAGGAAATGGCTGAAGGATGTTCGAAGAAAACAGCTGATAGCATTTATTGACCAAGGCAAATTTTGTCCTTTCAACTGAAAATTAGAATCTTGGAAAATCTGCACCTGTACCGAGAATTTCCTAATCCTATAAATATTTTTTGGCAACATAGACTGAGTGCTAATGAACATAAACTTTGATGTTATGTAATGAAATGATTTATAATTCAGGGAATTTGCATAATTAAGTGAATCAATGGTTCACAAATGAAAGGTGACATAGCAGAATTGAGAATTAATAAAAGAGCTAATATTTCAATATTACAGATGTCAGAGGTTCATTTAGTAGGGTTCCAGAGCCCAAATTTCCTCAAATTTTCAAGAAATGGCCACTCATCCAATCAGTGTAGCATCAAAGAAAATTCTTGTGTATTTGTTGAGACAGTCTCACTCTGTAGGCACAGCTGTCCTGCAGATCATCATGCAGCCAGGCTGGTATCTGATCTTGCCTCAGCCTCCCAAATGTTGGCTTATAGCTGTGAACTACCATGTCTGGCTCAGAGGTGAAATCTTTAAGAAAAATCTCCAAAGTCACTTTTTTTGCATAAATTTCTGCTCTAAGGTGATTCTTTTTAACTGATACTCATTTCCTAACTTACATATAAATTACTGCCATGTTTGGGGCAGATGTAAAAAAATATTAAAGATTGTATGGCCTACTCACAAGAAACAAAAAAAAAATGGAGAAAAGTAAAAAAGTTCAATTGGGATTACTGGAGGCATCTCCACAGACTGTTTACACCTGTGGATAGGCCAAGACATGGTGGTGCGATGCATAACAGATGTGCTAGGTTTTCCTCTCAGGCATGCAGTGGTTACTGCACTGGAGGAAGCTCGTGTGGAGAAGACTGCATTGAAGGAGCAGAGACTGACACAGACTTTCAATATCCTCCCCACTTTCACCCCACCCCACCCCACCCCAGATTCTTAGAACCTAGTCAGTTACTAACTGTTTCTTCCCTGGCCTAAAGCACCTCCCAGAACCTGCCTCCTCGTCTTTGTACCTCTGAGAATCCTGCTTTCCGATCCTGGTGGGGCAGCTAGAGATAATAAGTCTGACAT